>NW_009720009.1:0-36955 GCF_000703405.1 Apaloderma vittatum | reverse complement strand
GAAAGAGAGATGGGGCAACCTTGGCAGCCTGCGTGACAGACGGGCAGGAGTGGGACCACAGGAGGAGCTGCTGAAAGCTCTGAAACCGCTGATGTGTCCCCCAGCATGAAGGACACTTGCCATGCATAATGGATAGGATGCTGAGTATTTTTTTCCCAGTATCCCAGTTGGCCTGTGTACCACTTGCTGCCTGCTTCTCAAAAAAAAAAAAAAGAGGAGGAGGGAAAAAAAAAAATAAAAAATATCCCTGTGAAATTCTGTGACGTGGTATCAGAAGAGCTTCCGTGTTCGGAAAGAGTCGCCTGTGCGTTGTCACCTTCCAGAGCACCAGGGGAGGGCTCCTGCCTCTGCCCTGGGACCTGCCCACAGCTGGGGGATGCAGCCAGTCCCGGGGCCAAACGTTGAGGCTTTTCAATGCTTGAAAACAAGGCAGATATACTGTTTATTTAATACCATGTGTACGAATTAAAATATAGAAAAAGACTGCCTGCAACAACCAACAGAATTACCCGCAGCAGCACCTTACTGCTTGAAAACCAATATCCTAACCAACTGGAAAAATCCATCGGTTTTCATCCACACTGGGCATTACCTGAGCAATAGGAAGCTTTTCTGGTACTCACAGTGAATTGGAAAAGAAATAAAAACAGAATAATAAGAAGAAAAAAGACAAGCAAACGGGAATTTAGCTTCTCAAGGTGGGGATCTTGCACTCTACTATCCTCAAGCAAAGCGCAGCCGCCCGTCCCCTGCCAGTCCCCAGTGGAAGTGAATCAAAATCAGAACAATTCGGGCACAAGTGTTCAAATCCAGCGTTCAGATATTTAAGAACATTTCAAACTCTCTTTGTAATTGGCAGGGCTGCTTTCGCACACACGTATCTTGTCGTCTGCTTACACGCTGTTGTAAGACGGAGATAGGAAAATGCAACAGGGTGAAGGTTCAGTAGGATTTTAGAAAGTCGAGTTGTGCGCCCGTGTAGTTTGGCCAAGGAGCAGAAACTGTGAAAAATTGATTTTCTTCAGTTTCCACAAGTGTGGAAACCAGGATTTTTTAAACCAAATTAAGCTCCCAAATGTAATTAAATCCATAAAAGCTATGAGGAAATTGAGTCCGTACCACATACTAACGCTTAAATTTATAAGCGGTGGAAAAAAAAAAAATCCACAGGAAAAAACACATTAAATTCTACATATTAGCGTAACAAAATAAGGAAGGGAATTCTTTAATAAGTTATGCTTTTTATGTCATCCAATTACTAAAACCAATATTTAGGACTCGAGTTTTTCAAATCCAAACCAATTAGAAAAGACTGCAGGAGTGAGGTTCTGGTGGGGTCAGCGTGACGACGGGGAAGGAAGGAAAGTTGCTCACGGAACAGCAGAATAGAAAAGACTTTGAGAGCGTTAAGATAATAAATGAGGATTATGTGCACTACAGCTCCAGAGTTTGAAAATTTAACTAAAAAGAACAGTAAAAGAGCATCAGACAAATATATGAGATTCTGGATCCTAATAACAATGTTTCTTAATGATGCACAAGGGAAAACCTGACTGAATCCACAATTATTTTTTGTGAAAGCTCATTCCTTTATGAAAACACATAATAAGATGTTGAATTTTTTTCCTTATTACAGACATGAAGTCTACATCTCCAGTGAAGTATTGCCATCAGTCTTACACAGACTCATGCAAAGTGATCTCAGTTTAACAATAACATATCTTTGTGTTCAACCATTTATATTTAAGATATTTTAAGGGAAGTCTCATCAACAAAGATTTCTTTTGCACTTATTTTCCTAAAATAAGCCAACTGAGACGTTCAATAATTTTAGCCTGCATAAGTTTTTCAAGAGACGACGCCTCGCTCCCAGAGGTAATCTCCAGGTTGAACATCAAAGTTTATATTACTTTTCTTCAGATTTTTTTCCACGTTCCTTTTTTCCTCTTTTTCCTATTGAAAGACTTTAGAAAATGCAAAGAGCACATGATATTAAGCACCACGAATCTTCAGAGGATTGCAAAAATGTTTGATGACTGTGTCCAGAAGCTAAGGACTGGAAGGGATTGCTGTAAATATTTCTAGCATATTATCTGCAGGAACTATATAGAGAGAAAAGCACTATTATTTGATTCAAACACTCAAGATTACTTGAGGCAAAGCACTTCAGGTATATCATTAAAGACAATAATAAAATACAACCGTTACTGTGCTCATCCGAGTTCCAATTTTCAACCTCAGCGAAGAAAGCCTCATAAATTTACAATATCACACATGACATACTAAACAATCTCATATATGAGGACAATTTCCTAGCAGTTTGGGGTGTTTTTTTTTAAATTATTCCAGCCAGCTTTCTCCTACGTGCCCTTTGCAAAAAAGCAAGGCGCAGGAAACAGATTTTCGGATAAAGAGGGAGCGTGAGCTCCAAACCAAATCCTCCCCCCTCCAAACCAGAAGCACGTGAAAACTGAGAGAATCGGGTCAGTCAAGAAACCGCCGGTACGGTGAGAGCACCCGAGAACAAACCCCGGCTTATCTGATGGCTTCAGGAAAAGGAAAGTGTAGGAGGAGGAAATAATAGTAGTTACCCTGCAAGTACCATTCGCAATTGGAGGAGGAGAGGCTGTGAAAGGAAATATTGCAGCTCCGCCAGCCCCAAAAGGATTATAAATCTTTCAGCCCTTGGGAGCAGGTTTAAAAAAAAAAAAAAAAGAAGAAAAAAGAAAGAAAAAAAAGTATTTGGATCATTAAATAATAAAGACCAGTGCTGAAACGTTCCTGGTGATAGCACGTGCAATCAGGTGTTGGCCAGACGGACGGAAAGTGATTTACAGCAACGGCTTTGGTGGGTAAGGAGACTTCTCTTTGTAAATACAAAAAGATGGATCTAGTTCAGTAGTATTAAAAATCAACATGTAGAGCTGGATAAATTCTTTACTCTTGCCATGAATTTTATCATTTCGGAGCTCTTAGCCAACTCTTTGTGGTTTCTTAAATAGTTTTATGAGGCGAGGGAAAAGGATGAATGAAATTTTTCATTTGTAGGAACTGTAATGATTTTAAACTTTGGTTTCAAGCTAAAAAGCAATTAAGTTAAAACATGGAACACCCCCAAAGAAAAAAAAAAGATCATTGCAATAAATAATATCTGAAAACCACAGCAGCTTGAGCATTAGGCTCGTTTAGTCAACTGGGAAACAGCTACAGATTGCCAATGGAATGACGTGGAACAAAGGTATCAATAATATATGACCTTTTTAGAAAAGAATTCAAAGCTATCAGGAGTCAATTAAAGTATCACTTCAAAAGTAAATTAAAAGATCACTACAGACTCCTTCTGGATTGGGATTTATGCCCTACAACACTAATATAGAACCTAGAAAACAAACCCCTCCCCTCTTTGGTTCCACATAGCACCTTCCCAATATAATCCTCTCTGCATTTAACTGTTGCAGTGAAATAAAAACACACAGATAAAATAAATTATTTATAACATAGCAGAACATGTGAAACATTAAGCTGCAGATGTTAACAGGAACAGTAGCTGTTCATACATTTTTGAGAAACGCTGCAAGTTGCTGGCAGAGAAGCCTCGGAGTAAAATTATCCTGTGAGCTAATTGAATTCCCAGAGCTTTTCCCGAACAAAAAGTGTTTCGTTTAGTTAAAGGATCTTTAGTTAGAGAAATTTTTCGTACACGCGTATACTTGAATGCGCTGATAATGAATGATAATTTAGAACACAGTATTTACCATTCTAATTAAATTACACTGCAATACAGGATTTCAGATATCGATTTAACTCATCTAAAGCTACATGACGAACGATTGGACTGCAGGCAGCAAAACCTCACAGCCTCCACCTCCAGAGGCTTTGGACATTGTAAGGAACCATCCCTTAAAATTAAACTTTGCTCCACTCTTTAGGAGAGACGGCTGTGGTAATTTTTCCCCTAATAAAATAGTTTTGCTTGTAATCCGATAATTTTTCTGGGTTGAATTGCATTGATTTTTCGAGATTTGTTAACGCAAGTCTAAATTACAAATCTTAAAAATGTCTCTTGTGTAGGCAAACATGTTTGTGCACCCTCCCGGATTCTCTTAAGCCATGCCTTGATAGAAAAGGGAGAAGTAGAAAAACAGATGAAGGGAAAAGTATTGAAGTTACACCACAGGTGTAATCACTAATTGAAACAATTTCATAGTAGCCAGATGGGGAAGGGTAGCTTAAGCCTTTTTTTTCCATTACCTCCTTTCTTATGCAAGTTTTAGGTATCAAACCTGAGAAAATCACTTCATTTAGGCTCATTTGTGGCCACGGAATTAAAGCAGACAGTGACATAAAGGACAAACTGCTGTTGTCATCCCAACAGGGTATTTACAGAGGCTGAGTTTTACCTTTGCTAAAGGAAATCTCATTTATAAGAGTGAGTGCAACATGTATATAACTTCTAGGTAAAACCCACCAAAGCCAGATGGGATCTAACGGCAGCTTAAAGACATTTAATTACGAGGAGGCTCGATCTTGCAAGCGCTCACGTGCCGGCGAGCAGAGCTGTTTTCTGTGGGCAGCGGGATCGCCCTCCGCCGGGAGCTGGCTGACGAGTGCTGAGCGTTTCAAAGATAAGTCTTGTAACAAAACGTCTAGTATATAATGGAAAAAAAGATTTTTTTTATACGTCTGAAATCGCTGCGTTGCCACAAAATCTGCCAGATTTACTTGGCTTTAGAGAAAGCTTACTCGCAAAACGTTAATGCAACCCCTCTCTGCATCAATTAGCGCTATTACCGACGGGGCGACCTCCCACCTTTGCAGGCAGTGATTAAGGGCCAGAAATTTTATTGATTTTTCCCGTTAGCTTGATTTCCTTCAGCCGTCTCGACGTCTAGAATTCCACTGAAGGAACTTCACCTCATCCAACAACACTGACTGTTCACACAAGGCGAAGCGGCGCTGCTATCGGCTACTCCCAGGAATTCCAAAGCTCTTTTCTCCCAGTCATCTAGTAACAATTTATTAGTAAAAACGGGCAGCACGCAGATGTGCAGATCTAGGTTTCGCTGCTACGAACTGACCACTCAAGACCCACGCTGCCCTCCCCAGTCAAATTCCAGCCACGTTTTGGAATGAAACATAAAAGCTTATTATTGAAACAGATGTAAAAAAGCAGGATTGAGGGATACTAACGCAGTGTGCCAAGCACAGCAAATACATAGAGTCCAAACACTATGAAGGACTAATTTTTTTCCAATATCTCTCATCTCGATATTGATCGATTCTTCTGCTCGTCACGAAGTGGATTCAACTGAAAGGACGGTGGTTTCACCCCCCCGTAGGTAATCGCAGCTACGGTTGAAAGAGAGAAGGAGCTCGCACGTCTGTCGCCCGGTTGCCAAAAATCTGAAGTCAAATCAGCAAAAACGGACAAAGAAACTTTAACAGTAACCACTGCATTTTTGCCTAACGTGGTCACCAGAGTGGGAAGAATCCTAGCAACCACAGCGACCCAACTAACTAGATCAGCACTGACAATTACAGCTATTAAGGATTTCTTTAACCAACCCTGGGTTATCCTTCCCAAAGAAAAGCAAGAGAAAGCAAAGAAAGAAAAGCAAAAGAGAGAAAAATACGAAACGTCGTCAGGCAGATTGATAAAAGCTTTAAGCAAAATGCAGAAAAATGACAACAGAGGGAAAGCTTTGCCTAAAACTAATCCACGTTTGTTTTAAAAAATATTTAAAACACTGCGCATTAGGAGATGCACTTACTGAACCTCCACTCACAGAGACACATTTCTCCTCTCCTGTCAAGCTTCAATTTTCCTACTGAATCTAGATCCTGAAAAAGCCCAGCAGATTTTTCTGAAAGTTATCTCTAGCTTGCCTACATAAATACATTACTATCTGAAAAGACCCCTAGTGCTCTTATGAGGGCTAAGATGCTGCATAAACACCCGCTTGGTTTTTATTTATATTAATGTTTTAAATAGCTTTTAAAACATTCTCGGAGAGATGATTTTTATTTATAGCTTAGATTTTTGTGTGTCACATTTTTAAACAAAAGGGAGAGGGGGGAGAAGCTCTGCCCTGCACATTCGATGTCAGGCGGGCATCAGGAAGGTGTGTAATTTCAGAAACAGAGAGACCAAATTATTAAAATAACATTGCATTTGCTTAAGTTACCGACTTCTCTCCCTACTATTAAAGCTCAAATTGTGTTGCGGCGCCGTTTTTTTTCCCCCAGAGCAGCTCACACCACTGCTGAGAAATCTTCCTGAAACCTTCGCAGCGTCGCGGCGGCTGAGAAAAAGGCACTGGAAAACGTGACATTTGACAGGCAGCGGATAACAAGGTGCAAAAACTGCAAAGTTTCCGTAGGTAGAAAGAAAGCAAAGCAACGTAGTGGAAGAAAAAATTCCTGACAGCTCTGACACATGGGACCTATTTTTCTCCTCGATGCACATGTAGTTCTCCTACGAGTATAATGAGAGTTGTGCGCATACGGCGAGGAGGAAAGGTTACTCCACAGAGCAAACTCCCCGGCAGCCCCTCTTTAAAAATACTACGTCAAGGAAAGTATAAAGATGTTTTCGGTAACTTTTTGAGGCAACTAACCTGTCTGGCAAAGGCTTTAGGTCACCTCAAAGTAGAAGGAGGAAAAGGCAAATGTTTATAATGTCTCGGTGAATGTCTAATGTCTAAAATCAATCACTTGTCTACGCAAAAGATAACTCCTCCGATTCCAGTCCCCAAAGTAACAGCTACATCAATCCACCAGAAAGCAAGGATAAGAGGATTGATTGCAAAAACCGAGATTTAGGTGATTAAAAAATATCGTTGAATAGCTGAATTACTCGAATACCTCCATTTAATGTCATCAATGTATTACTCTGGGAATGGAGATTAAAAAATCCTTGTTGCTCCAGCCCAATAACAAGAGTTTCCAGGGAGAGTAAGTGAAGCACAACAGCAGATCAGCTGCGATGAAAAATACACCTAAAACTGCACCGAGGCCCGAGCATGGACGTGCATTACTCCAGTGTGAAGAGCATGTTGCAGCTCTGCGATTCAAACTCTTCTCTTTTATCCAGGTAGCAGCACAGGGTTAAACCTTCAAATTATCACATCCTAGCTGCTGGTGAATGTGCTTTTCTGCATTTTCAATACACCTTTTCCTCTTGAACGATACAAAACCCGACCCTTTTCTCTTCCCTGCTGTAGATCAGAGCAGGTCCCTCAGCATCACCCAGTTTGCACACTAGGAATGCAAAAACAACCAAACACCAAATTGTCACGGGGAAACTTTCCACTGCTTACATGGCAGGCTATTATTTTTTTGTGCTGCTTCTCAGTGCGTTAAATTTGAGCTCAATCTCCTCCTAGGTGCAGCAGCATCCCTTTTCTAGAGGTGAAAACAGCCTGGGCACACACAGCGCAACCCCAAGGTCCCCGCAGAGCCTCGCTGAGAGAGGAACCGACTCTTCAGCATCGCCCCGGCCAGAGAGCCACGGAACGCTTCTTTGACACCAGCCCCCTCGCAAAAAACTTCGGCTCACCCTTTCCTGACCCACGCGACGCCTCCGGGCCAGGGCAGCACAAAGGAGATGCTCTCCTGAGTAGCCACCTGAAGCCAAGAAGGAATGTCAACCGGAGGCCCAGAAGGAATTTCAGCCCCAGCTGTCAAGGAACCACTGACTGAGTATTCCGAAGGCTCCCGGCTGGCGGAGGTATCGAAGAGGAGCAGCCAACACGAAGGCAGCGGGTTCAAAACTCCATCCAGAAGCAGTTCTGCTTAACGGACCTCGACACGTCTGCTCGATCAAGGGGAAAAACCAAACCCGAGGCTGTTGACCATCATGAAAATCTTAATTCTTATCAATCTTTAGCGTGAGACTGCAGAGAAGGCTACACCTGCCAGCCAATGCATAGAGGAAAACAAAGCCTGTTCTCCAAATATGTGTTCATGTGGAACACAGCTGAGGTCGATTATAAGTGATTTCTGGTTAAAGATGCCAAAATGTAAAGCTGTCATGCAGCATTCTAAGTTACAGGATGCATCTTTTACATTAATTAAAAAAAGGTAACAATGTCATCCTCTTTAAAGAAGTAACTTCCATTAAGACACTTTCTAAGTTAATTCTTAGGGACATTTGTCAGCTCAAACGAAATTTCATTCTTAATACATAATCTTTCCCGAACAAGGGGAAGAAACAAAAATAAAAATCACCAAAGGAAAAAAAAACCACCCCATGAGGAGCAACACAATCTGGATACCTGCCAGCTCGCCAAGAACATGTGAGCTTAGTTTATAAAGTTCCTTAAAATTTGAAGTAAATTCATTCTTGGAGCAATTATTAAAATACGAACTAAACAAACACTAACTTCAGCACTCCCTCCACACCCTCTCTGCAGGGTTTCCCTGTAAACAACTGGATTTTCTCACTTGAAATTGCACCAACGTAGACAACGAGGTTTCACTGTCCACAACCCAGAGACACCAAGCCAAGGGGTGAAAGCAAGCGGGAAAAAAAGGGAAGCAGCAAAAGTTGGAAATAAAAATAAAGCTATTAACTCTTCTCCCATGGACGGACTTCTAACAATACACATGGAAGCATTTACGTGTGCACATCCCAGCCCAGCCTTAAAATGCCATTTGAATTCCTAAATGTGTGTGTATAGTAAAACCCGTGAGGATTTCGTACACTGAGCAGGTACATTAACTTCAGAAGGATACAAACAAGGTGGTCTGTCCTTAATTTTGTGCCACGGCCCTTGTACAGAAACTTGAACAAGTTCCTAGCTCTCATCTAAAATTCACTATTATTCCAGTACGCACGCAGCTGAAACAAAAGCACAGCAGCCTCTGTATATAAATATTTAGGGACATCTTTTATGCATTACAATACTATCTCTCACCCAAGAAAATTAACTTTATAAACGAGCCAGAGCACAGACAAAGGAACTTTCTCTTCTGACGCTGTTCTGAAGCCACGCACTTCATTCTGTATGTAGCTACCAATTATTTAAGGTTTTGCTGTTGATCTGTCCCTCCTAGTGGACACAAAAACATCTACGAAGATTGTTCAAATTAACTATTCAAAAAATACTTGGAGTCAGTGCAGAAATCTCATCTAAATAGCTGGCTCTTAGGAACGGCACAGAGTAACACGTAACACCCTGTACGTCAGTCAGAGCTGTTATTCTACTGGAAAATGAGAAAATGTTACCAGGCGTGAAGATGAACGAGCACTTCTATGAATTAAAAGTGTCACTGGGGACTGCTCGCTGCGGCTTGTCCCACACGGGCACTGCCCGGCTCACAGAGCAACAGGAGCAGGGGAAAAAGTAAACTAAAATAAAAAAGCAATCTTCAGGTGAGTTTTCTGGGTAGGTGTTACATCCTACGGACCGAGTTCTTCTGCTCGGGTAACAACAGCTGCTTCTCTTTGCTGGAAAAGTAAAGTCACACGACCTGGTGCAGCATCCAGAGGGTTTCCAGCAGCACAGGATGAAGTTTAAGCAGTAAAAGTGGCTTTACCTGAAACAGCAACTGCTCATTTCAAAAAAGATAATCTTGAAACGTACCTGTAGTTGTAAAAATGTGTTGAAAAACCCCACAGCACTAAAGACCCAGCGTACCATTCCTGGCAGTGCACGTGTGTGTGTGGGGAGGGCGTGACTGGTTTTTTTTTAATGCAAACATGAATCCCCCTTGCCATAAACACTGATTTTCCCACTCTGTTTTCTGGATCCCAGGCAGTTCTCTGGGCTCAAACTCAGCACCAGCCCAGATCCCATTTTTCCCAGCGCAGCACACCCTTCCCGCGGCGTGGAGGGGGCAAAAGCCCGTCGCACGGTCGGGACGGCTGCACCCACCTTAGAGGGAATGCAAGGAAAATAAAAAAAAACCCTCAACAACTCAAACCAGCGTCTTACAGTATTTATTTAACCAAGATTTCCAAACTATTCGAGAAATCATTTCTCACCCCACCGCAGTCCACAACCTCGATTGTGATGCTAAGCTGTTTTGACAGAATCCTTTTCAAGTTCTCCGCAGCAGAGGAGGGGGGAAGCCGGGCAGCTTTACATCCAGGAACTGCAAAACCTGGGCTCTGGGCTTTTTGTCTTTGCGGTTTGCTGCTATGATTTCAAAACCACACACAGCGCCGGAGTCTTCGCCCGCTATTAGAAACGCGACTTTGGAATAAATTAAGAACACTCGTGGGAAGGGGAAGGGAACTTTCATGTGGCTTCCTGGAGGCTGTTTTGGCACGGGAGAAAAATCAGAGACTACCCAGTAGTGGCTCGGTAATAAACTAATTTTTTCCGCCGCCGGCAGGGACTCAGTGACGTGGACAGAAAACATATGGAGAGTGAAATCCTGGTCCCGTGTCGCTGTGGAGCTGAGTGGGAATCCTTCAGCATGGGTATAAACACACGGGCGTAAACATCCACGGCACTGAGCACAAAAACTGGGAAAGCTTTAGAGCACAGCTTTAAATGGCATTTTTCCTACTATTGTTATTTACTGCGGTAAAGAAAACTGTTTATTTTACAGGACCCCATATTCGCTAAAATAAATGTATCGTTATTGAGATAATAAATGCGGAGCATATGCATAAAGCGAGTCGTAAATGTGTGAGATAAAGCAGGACCGTTCAGGTTTTCAAAACGAGAGAGCGCTTGGGTGTTTACTGGGCATAAAAGTACAGGCACCACAAAATGTTTTTCTGTAATTAAAAGGTCTATTTCTAGCAATTACCACGCAGTTTTCTCAAGTTTTCCATCTTCTTGGACAGACAATGATTTAATTCATGTTTTAATTGTGTTACAGAGCGATTATTATTCAGTAACAGATAAATAGCATTAAGTCAGTTAGAAGTTATTTCAGGCATTACAAAGTTACTGAGACTCCCTGCTAATACAGTTCCTTTCTTTTCCAGCATTTCTCTGTCCCCAACTAATGTCAGGAAGACCCGCGCAATCAAATGCAAAACGCAGCTACACGCTTCTCAACGGGGAAGCTGAAATTGGCTACGCACCAAGCACATCAGCATTCAGAGATTTAAAAAACAAAAAAAAAGGGAAAAAAAATCAAATTAAGTTGACTGTCTCCTAGCCCTTTTGATTACCCCAATTATAAAATCAAAGACATTCCCATGTTAGCGGCGATGCCAATGGGTGGATGAATTAAATATGTTTTCACTATGAGATGTCTCCTTTTGAGGTTCACTGCCCTCCTGTCTTCTAGTAGTACACAACAATATTCATATTTAGCTCTGTAGGATAAATCCTACTCCTGTTAAAAGACAGCAGAAAACCTACCACTAATTTCTGACTTTGGCTGAAGAAAATGCAAATACAACGTACCCCATGCAAGAGAATGGAGCGTAGAACTGTACGTGGCAGAAATTATCTTCAAACATTAACAAATCAATCATTTTCTCAGAACTTCAACGTGATATAAGCAAATATACGGTTTATCTTTTTAACTGATATCGTATTCTGCTAATCAAAATAGTCTCTTTTTTGTCCTCCCTCTCTAAAAGAGCAAAGAGCATCTGAAAGCTCAGACACACTTATTCAAAATATCTAGAAGGCAATGCTAGAATTTACCTGATGCTGTCGCTAAAATATTATCGTGTTTGTTGGCAGAAAGCTGTTCCAGGGAGGGAGGCAATTAGTTCAGAGAGCACGCTGCGCAAAAAGGACGAAGAATCCCCCCGAGATTACAAGGGGAAAAAAAACAACCCACAAATGCTCAGGGCACGTTGTTCGGTGCGATCCAACCCCCCAACAACCAAACACAGATGTACGATTAAAAGGCCAATTAAAGGAACATTAACCTTTAACCAAAAATATAACAGTAGTTTAAATTAGTCAAGAACGTCAGAGCAGAATGTTATTTCAAACTCCTTTTCCTATGCAGACTCCTTTAAAGTGTTAGCCATTCATTTTTGTTTTATGAGGGCAACACTACCCATAAAACCAACATTTTTGAGGTTAACACATGGCTAACTTGGAGAAACAATGTTTTCACAAGAACATCGGGAAAAAAAAAATAATCAGAAAGCCAGACTGCATCACATATCTGCGATATACCTCTTACACGTTTTGAAAGTTAAGGCTGCGACTCGAGTTTGAACCAGGACCCAACTCTTGGTGGGAGTGGATTTCCCAGTAAAGCACACGGGTGTTTCTGCAGCACCGTTTGCCACACGTTTCTAACGCTCAGGCCTGAGATGTTAAATTCTAATTTTCAGACAACCGCCATAAATCCAACGCAGGGGTCACGCCAAAGTTTCACGGTTCCATAATTTACTGCGTTAGGTGATCATATCAGCAGAAAGCAACACCTAAAATAGAGACTAAACAGTAAAATGCGCTCAACTTCAGCAGCTGAAAATAAAGAAGTGGGGAGAGACGGACAAAATACAGGGAGCAGGAACACCCCCCCCAGCACTGAATCAACAGAAGCCCCTCTTATGAACCACAGCACCCCAGTACAGGCATTTTTCTAATTGATGCTGAATTAGCATTTACTGTCCCGGTGGGAGCCCCAGCACGTCAGCGGAGGCAGCTCTGACAGTTTGGCTCCCGCTCGAGGTGTAACCAACGCGATTTGGGGGGCGGCCCCTGCCCCCGGCCCCGCACCTCTAAAACAATGTGTTAATTCTGCCTCCGCCGGGAGTTTGGAGACTGTGCTTAACGTGATTAGTGCTGCTGTCTACCCAACTTCAGCGCTGACGAGGATTTTAAAAGCTGGAACTGGAGCGGATGTCTTCTGCTGCCCAGAACATTAGAGCTGAAGTCTGCTCCGAGGGCCGAGAATAAAGATGAAAATTCTTTTCATGAGTGGCATAAAAGAAACGTCAATACTGCGTGTACTGCCGACCAGCACAGCTCTGCCTTGCTTTCTGCTGGGTTTTTCTTCTTTGCTATCACCAGCAACAACCTGAAGTCTGCTCCGAGGGCCGAGAATAAAGATGAAAATTCTTTTCATGAGTGGCATAAAAGAAACGTCACTACTCCTGCGCGTACTGACGACCAGCACAGCTCTGCCTCGTTTTCTGCTGGGTTTTTCTTCTTTGCTATCACGAGCAACAACAAAAACTATTTTCCTGTATATTTTTAAACAAAAATATTGTGTGGTTATGGGTCTTTTAGACTCTGCCTAGCTCCTACGTGTGCCGTCTGGTGTATTTTTCTCCAGCTTCTCAAGTCAGTTCCCTTAAAAATAGTTTGGTAGCCGTAGTCAACATTTGCTTTTTATGCTGTATTAGCAGAAGGAAGAATAAGTCATCAAATTAATGACTTGAAGATACCTACTTTAAGTGAGAGGTTAAAAAAAAAAAAGTAAAAACTCTCCTTGAAAATTATTTTGACAGTATTTTGGTATTTAATGGTATATTTAAAATAGCCACAGTAGTACTTGTCAAAGCAACGTTTATTTGTGAGCATTTGCTTGCAATCAACTGCCAAAGAGCCTCTAAAGACGAAGCTAAATGTTAATTAAGGTTAGCTTTCAAGAAAACATCTCCTACGAAAGAAAACATCTCCTACAAATGTCTCAGGAGTAAATTTAGCGTCTGATTTCTGATGCTGTGATCTGCCGAAAATGTAGGCCACTGGCACAGCTCATGAACTTGCAATTCAACTTCAAAGGGGAAACCTGACATTCCAAATTGTTTTAAGACGATTAAAAAAAAGAAAGACAGCTTCCAAAGTCAGCTTTATTAATTGCGGCCGGGCTCCTCGAACAGATGCCCAGGCGGCACGCTCTGCCCGGCGCTATCTTAAGCTCAATCCGCGGCGCTGAGCCCCTGCGCTGACAGGACACTCGGCGATCGCGGCACTGGGAGGACCACCCAGCGAGAAATTCCCCTGAAATAACTCCCCTCCAGCAGCATCTGCTAACGGGGCATGTCTCTGCCCAGTACAGCCGCTGAGAAATTAAATACTTGCCAACAACCGAAAGCAGAAATCCACCCGCTACCGGAGGGCAAACGCAAACCACTCACTGCGCAGGAGATGCTATCGGCGGCGGCGGCCGCTCGCACTGCTCCAGGACACCGGCAAATCTGCTTCTGGCCTGGTTCAAGCGGTCTTTGGGAGAACTAATATTCCAGAACAAGGAAGGAACTTGTCATTTAGGTGCAGGAAAACACCCTCACACCTTGGATAGCCGGGAAGTTGCTTTCTAGTCACTACACGTTTCCATCAGTCGCTGCAGGAAAACCCCATACGGTGAGAGTTTCCATCTCTCCGCGATATTGATGCTTTGTTTTCACCGCATCTGTTTTAAAATATCCTAGAGGACCCCGTGTGGAAAGCTGTAGGCCAGATGAACCCCCTGTTCTCTCCGGATTCAAGCCTCGCTTATGCTTCTAACGCCGCCTGATGCTCAAACTTCTTTAACGACTCTTCAGTCCCACAAACGTGCTCTTCTACGTTCGAGCTCTTTGGGGCATCGCACACCATTTCCCAAACCGACCCAGACATAAAAGCAGAAAAGTGGGAATGGGGCCATCGTACACACACACACACACACACACACACACTCTCTACCTGCAGCTGTTACTCTGGAGCAGGAAGATTAAGATTTCAGCAACCGGGTCTCTCCTACATCCCACTGCTGGGTCCTACAGGACCCCGACCCACAGCGCGTGGTGCACGGGCAAGAGAAAAGGAGCCACAGCCCCATATGGTTCGACTTAACATTAACTGATGGAAGGTATTTTGACTAGTTCTACAGTTAAATTACATGCACCTGTTACACACATTAGTAGCACCTACATCCTCCGCGAACACAAGGACACCGGCCGGTGGATGTAGAATTCAAGGAGATTGCGTTTCACATGTTTAGCACTGGAACAGAGTAGATTTATTTATCAATTTCACAGTTTCCTTGAAATAAACCGTTTACATTAAAATAATTCCACCTAATATGCCATAAAAATAACATTTAAATACTCTAATTTATACCTTTTTTTAATATAAATTGTACTGTTAGTTTTACGATCTGTGCAAAAATAATTTGTCGGCATCCAGACTGCATTATGTATTTTCAGGTTTTCTAGGGCCAATCCGCACGAAACAGGAGAGAAAGCGTTCCTGTCCTGCTAACAGCTTGAATCTCAGCAATTAACCGTAACAAATAAAGCCACTCTATCTAACATATATAAACTTTTTTTGATGCATTAATTATTTTTTGCTCTGACAGCTGGTCACCAACATACACGCTTCTTTTCTGCCTAGAAAGAGGCTGGTCCTTCGGTTCACACACTAGCCTGACACTGATTTAGCTTTGGTTTCAAGCCCATTTGGGGAAAAAACAGAGAGAAAAAAGAGTATTGTGAACACAAACACGGTGAACAATGCATTGAGGGCACACCAGTACAGAAGATGGGATGCATTTCTAAAATTCTCTCTGCCTTTATGTTACTACAGAATTCGCAGGGAGACTGAAAACATTTTATTGGTGCAAGTGATGTAGTCTAGAGGGAAGCCAAAAACAAAAAAAAAAGGGGACAACTTTCTGAGCACATCAGTGATCCTCCAGATCTGAAACAGATGCCGCTGCTCAGCTGAGCCGGGGCAGGGGAGGAGGCACTTTCTCTTCTGAGCCTAATGAGAACAGTCAGCTCGCTGGCGAGAACGCCGGGGCCAGCACAGTAGTGCTCTGGAAGGCAGCTGAAGGATATAGGCATTTCCTCCACCTAAACAATAAACAGCCCAGAATGGGCACTAACAACAAAGGAAAAGACAGCGGTGACCTGCGAGAAAGTCTGATCTCTGAGCAGAAGCCGTCCTTCGAGCCAGACAGACGGAACAAATTGTGGATCCCTGAGATGACGGGTTAACCTCGAAATGGCCACGCTGAATCCTGCAGAGCCTCCCTCCATCCACGCCGCAGTTCAGCATCATCTGGCGTCAGGACAGTGGTTTAGAAAATCAATATTCCCACGTGTCAAAACCAGCACTTCAGTCATTTGAGCAGTAAAAGCACGGGGCGCTCTCACTAGGGTAAGGCTGCTGAAAGACTTCTGTCTTCTGCAGCAGCCTTGGGCTCACACCGCCCCGCTGGCTTTGCTGCAGCTCAACACAAACTGCACACGCTCAGCCTACGTAAATCAGACCTTCTAGTGACATCCCCACGCTGAGGATGTGGGGTATTTAAGTGTGCAACTCACGTTTAACTTTAAAATATACGGTTCCTGACACAGAAAATACAGGTTTGAACAAATGCCTTTGCAAAACAGAAGAAGCTCAAGGTCCTCCAAAAATGGGGTTTCTCAACCAGGTTAGCTGGAACTCACATCAACAAATCCACAGGAAGGGCCAAAACCAAGGGTCTTACTGAGATCATTGTTCTGAAGGGTCTCACTGGGTTACAAGTGCCACATGCATCAGCCTGGCGGGCACGGTCAGCAATCCTGTCCCAGACGATGGCATCCCTTCCAAAAGACGCCACTTCTTTTTCTTAGCATGAAGAGGAGGCAGTGGGGGTTGCAGTGACCCTGCCGTTATAACAGCAGTTCAAACAGGATGATTCCACCTCAAAAGACAGTTAATGCCCTTCACAGTAGTAAGATTTCAAGAAATTGTTTCACCCAAGAACCGTACGTGCGCAGATGGACGGACTGCTCGGCTTTCCTAGCAAGCTGTTCAGAACTTTCAGCCTGCAAGATGATGGTGAAGAATAACAGAAGCACCTTAAAATACCACATGAATAGATATCAAGTGAGAGGCAGAGGCCAGTATACATGGACAAATGTAAATGCTATTTTCCCTTAGAAAAGACATCACAGGGTAGGAATAGATAGGTCTGTGAAAGAGTAAGTCACTCTTCAGAAATGGTTTTAAAAATAAAAGAAAAACAAAAGCTAGAGGTACCATGCCAGAGACAGTTAACTGCTTTGATTGATTACTGTCCCAAGAGGTCTTGTTTATTTATGTTAGGGACTTGATTAACCGAATTTACTGTTCTCAGTTCTGCTCCTAAGCAGAGTGTGTGCATGCGTGTACACATGCACGTGCCTCTTGAGAGAGAGCTGCTGCTCTGCACGTACGTCAGCACAGAATAAATCCCTTCCATACCCTTCCACAGCCTCTCTGTTCCTTCAGGGGATGCAGTTTGGGTCCCCCTTTGTCAAGGAGAAGCTCACCACCTAGCAAACAAAAGGTAAAGGCAAGCACGGGAACAGAACAGCTTCCACGTAGGAGAACCAAGACGGAGCAGCTTTCTTCAGCTTGGAAAAGCGCAAGTGAAGAAGATTATGAGAGACATCTATAAAATCACAAACGGCACGGAAAGCCAACAGGAATGAGTGGTCGTCGCCTCTCCCAGTGCTAAAAAAGGAAATTGGACAAATCCATGGGGGAGAGTTTTCACAGATACAAAGACACCATCATTGTTTCAAGGAGTCGCTGACACAAAACTTGCTGAAGAATCTTCGACTCATCTCTTCATGCTTGTTCTCATCTTAACCTTAAGTACCTACTACCACGTACTTTTGCTATGGATTTTCACTTGCTAAAGCAAAATCCCCTTTTTCCATCTCTAAAGAAGTGTGGCTGGGAGAGTCCAAGGGGCAACGGAAAGGAGAAAGAAACTCAACAGTGAAAAAAATAGGGAAGAACTGGAGGCCCATCGCTGGAGGTGTCCAAGGCCAGGTCAGACGGGGCTTTGAGCAACCTGGGCTGGTGGGAGAGAGGTGTCCCTGCCCGGGGCAGCGGGGCTGGAACGAGATGATCTTCAAGGTCCCTTCCAACCTCAACCATTCTACGACTCTATGAATCGTGCTGCAGAAAGTATCCTTTGGTTGGACAGCCCTTCAGTCCAACCTGAGATGGACTTTCTTATGTGAGATACCAAGAAGATAAAGCTTGCTTGTGATTGATTTAAAACAAGCAGGGAAGGCTTTTTTTCAGTTGTTTATGGAAGTGCTGTTTACGCTTAGCCCCAAAAAGTTGCACTTCCCCACATTTTTCTCAGGGTACTTTGAGCAAACCAGTCCCACCACCTGCCGTGTCCCATTGGTGACGATAAGAGATCCTTCAGGGATGCTCTGCAGGCCCTGCAGTCAACGCTAGTGACATCTTGAGCCATAAAAATAGACTTACGGGCATCTCTTGGAACTCTCTGCATCCCACCACCACAACTCCTTCTGAAGAACTCCGCAGCCTGCGATCTTTGAGCCTGCCCTCAAATGTAAAAACACATCCATAAATAAGTCAGAACCCATCACAATTAGGCCACTTTCAGCGTTCAAGATCGCAACCCAAATCAAAGAGATGATTTACTCTGAAGATTTCAAGTGACATCTGCTGACATAAAAATATAGTTTGGAAAAAGACTGTAAAAAGATGACTCCGTTATTACCAATAACTTTTACATCTGTCATTAATTTTCACTAGGTTTTATCTGCTTTCCTAGTCTGCATTCAATTTCACATTGACTTGTGTTTTATTGCAATCCCAATGCGGATCCCATCAACCCAAAAGACTAATAATTGCCTATGAAATGCCTCTGAAATGCAGCAAATAGCAAGGATATTGTTTCCCTTTACTTAGCAAAGCATAGGGTCTGTACGCATCTGGGGAAAAAAAAAAAGGAGTGTTGATGGCGTTTAAACTGTCTCTTTCCAGGATGTAAAGAGGCTACAAATATGAATGCACAAACCAGAATTTTCCCCCAAAACTTGGAAAGGGTTAATTAAGTTACACTTCTTGAACTGGTTAGTGCATGACGTTGAAATGGCACAGAACCGCTTTCTGGCACGGCGCACCCCAGACAAACTTCCCCCAGTGACCATAATTTAAGGCTACTTTTTACAGAGGCTTTGAAAGCTCAGCGCTACAGAGAACTGCTGAGGCCTGTAACAGAATCTCTCTTGCCTTCCTCCCC
Source organism: Apaloderma vittatum (assembly GCF_000703405.1). Classification (NCBI taxonomy): domain Eukaryota; kingdom Metazoa; phylum Chordata; class Aves; order Trogoniformes; family Trogonidae; genus Apaloderma; species Apaloderma vittatum. Next base: position 18,043 of record NW_009720009.1, on the reverse strand, counting down.
TGAAAATACACCCAACTCCAAAGTATACATTTAACACCCTAGGGTCCTACCTGTCTGTAAGGAATTTTTATGAAGTAGATGGCTACCTCGGGCTATTTAAGTACTTCGTAGTAAGACATCAATGGCATGTACAGAGATATTCCTTTGATCATTACACCATTGAAAAAAAAATAAAATAAGAAAACAACCCCCTTAAATCTTCACCATGTAAATTTACGCTCCGGACTCAGCAACGTAAGAACCATCATACTACAAAACCGCAACCGGCATCCAATTTAGTCGCCGTGTTCTCGCTCCTGCGATAGCCTTTGATACTCCCAGGGATGAAAAATGAACACATCGTGTCCCAGAGATGATTTGTGAACAAAGGCATTTTTTAATTTTGGTTTGCCTACTGAAGAGCAAGAAATGCAAAGTTAAAGGGGGAAATCAATAGCTAGGCCAATTATTACCCAAAACTAATGATTGAGATAGCGATTTTTCTCTTTTGTAACTTCTAGCAATGTGTTTCGAAACTTTTTTTACTATTCTGCTTTTCAGGTCAGAATGCAAATTGCGATTAACATGAGGCAGAATTTAAACTGTCTTCATTTACACTGCCTGCACTGAAGATACAGCGCCGCGTTCCTCTAGCCGTGTAATGAAAAGCCTCGCCAAAAAAAAAAAAAAAAAAAAAAAGGTTAGAGAAGTTTTATTTTAAGGGCTGCTCTTGAAAAGCAAGAGGATGTGAACATCTGTGAAAAACAAGTGCAGAAAGAAGACTAAGATATGCAGATAAATCATTAGTTATATTAAGATATGAAACAGGCACCCAAAGAATGGCATAAAATGTAAATGAACTTTGGGATCTGGTCTCTTAATTTGACAGCTGTTTGACAACTGCAAAATGGAAAACTGACCTCAGACAACTGTGTATAAATGAGACTATTAAGCAGAAGAATTTCACATGGAATGATACAATATACACTGCAGTAACTCCTCACATGGGAATAGATAAATGCAGACTGGAATTTTTATTGTCTTTGAAGGTGGTGATGTTAAGAAGACTTAAATTTCACAAAGAGGAGCTGTACGCTACATTATCGCAATTAATGCTGCTTTCTGAAATAGAACCACTGTCGCCTACAGAAGCACACTCACACATAATTCGCAGGCATTTAAGAAAAAAAGTTAAAAAAAAATAAAGTACCCAATGAAGCAGCTCTGGAGACACAGAAGGAAACGCCTTCTGCTTTGGAGCTGCAAATCTGAAACCGGCAAAAGTTTACGGTGGCCAGGTCATGGGATGGCTGATTTCAGGGTTTGCTTGGAAGTTACGGGCAGTCACAATTACACATGGAAATATCGATCACCAAAGCAGCACCAGAAGAGACGCTGATCCGTGGAGAGAGCGGCTTAAGGAAATATTCTGTGATTTTGGCCTCTATGGAGAGACTTTCTTGGAAAGATGGGCGAGGCAGCAAGGGGGAAACTTCTACCATGCCCGCCTGAAGCACAGTTTAAATCTGATACTCTCATCAGTGACAGAGCATTCAACAGAAAACAGGGAGAAAGTCTACTTTTAGATGTAACCAACCATTTCTACTCGTAGTTCTGCTCCAGATCTCACAGAAAAGGGCAGAGCTTCGAAGAGCTCCCCCAAGCACCACTACTTCACGTTCTCCAGCAGTGCAAAGAGTCAGCTGTGATGAACACGCTTCATTCCAAAGCAGTTAAAGCCCTTGGCTGTGTCTTTCATCGCTCTCTTTGGGACAAATACTTAAAATCAGCCTTCCCTACCTTTGCTTTTAACCACAAAAAAACCCCACCGAGGTTGCACAACCTGCAACCGAAGAGACAAAAACACCCACCCAAGCACTTGCAGTGAAATCCAAACTTAAATTCTTTTTAAGTTTGGTTACAGCTCTCCAAGCACACAAGGTTAAAGTAACAGCAGCAGAAGCAGAGCAGCTTTTGAGGGTCAAGCGAAACCAACCCTTGGAATTTTGGATCGAGAAGTGATTTGCTGTGCAGATCCTTTAATTCTCAGTGGCAGTTGGTGGGGGGTGCCAGTTGGGTTTTCTGATTGTCGGTGACGGTGTGAGGGTTTTTTGTCTCGATGTCTTCCAAATTTGTTAGCAACTAAAACGACACTGAAAAATAAACAAAGCAAATCCCAAAGATGTAAAAGAAGACAGGAGCACCCTCGTCAGCCAGCAAGGCGTCCCACTGGAACCACACACTGCCTGACCAACAGGCTCCCTCCGTTCATTTTTAATTGGCCTTTTGCTAAATGCTCTCATCCTTGTTTTCACTTATTTCAGTAAAGAACCGTTTCCTAAACATCTTTTCCCTGCCAGCTGTGCTTTTACACACCTTCACCATACTCTGCCTCACTCACCTACTTAACGCTCTTTGGTAACTACTTATGGCATTGTATTAACACCACCGATTTATTCTGAAACGATCCTGGCACCAACCCAGCTCCTAGAGCCCAAGCTGACTAATCTCCAGATATGACCAAAGCCACGGAACCACATCTGTGTGACGCCTTGAGGAAAGTTTGCGCTTTATAGGTTATCCATTTTCTCTGCCTCCAGCAGTACTTCTCATAAAATACTTCAACCCTCCCTACGAAACCTGCCCCGCTCATAAGCCTCTGCATCACCTCTTGGCCCTACTTCAAAAGAAACTTTGGAAACATCCAGATCAGGAGGGAGTTAAAGTCAACCGTCATCTTGCAGAGGAGGCACAAATGATTCCCACCAGGACTGGTCCTCGCTCCAAAGACTTTCATCAAGGAGGAAGAATGTGAACCCAACGCACAGATCCCAGTGCAAGGTTTGCCCGTTACAGCTGAACCTCTGCCAGGTGCTATTCCGTCCGTGTCCCTTCCACACGCTGCTCTGGCTACTTACCTCACAGGAACTCTTCTTGGAGTGAGAAAAACTGAACTGAGCAGAGCGAGCCTGGAGGGAGCAGGGGCTGTCTCTGTCCCGCACGCTCCCACGGTTGGGAAGCTGCAGAAAACGACGGCAGAAAAGTTTTGGGCATCGAGCGGCAGCCAGCACGGGCAGTGAGGTAACCATGGCGGAGGCCCCTGCTTTGCTCGCTGCAACTTGGTTTTCTATTTCCAGTTCAGTCCTCTGGCTGTCTAAGGCCATTTCAGATAACCATTTTTATAAAGGATGCCCTTCAAAGATAATATTTTGCTTTTATTGCTCTTTAATAAACACCAGGCATTCCAAGTCTTAATGCATCTTGTAAAAGATTATTATTTTTAAAAGTATCTAATTTCAGGACATAAAAATGAGTTTGAAGCTGAACTGTTCAGTCTGCTTTCAAACGCCATCACCTTTATGATACTCTCTGAAGTTAAAACAGATTGTCATGTCTCTGTCAGGAGCATCAACATAAATCTCGACTGTAATAAGAAACAAGTCTTAAAAGGAGGATTACAGGGACAGATTTTCATCTTCTAGAAGTCTGTTTTACTTCAAAAATTTACATAATCTATACAGATCCAGACAGAGTTAGCCTTTAGTGACCTGAGAAATACCAAACCTCAGAGATTTGCAAACATGTTTGGTTTAAAGTCAAAGCTTGTATTATTAAGCTGCTACAACTCTTCCATTTCCATCCACGTGTCTCCTTTTATTTCTTGTCCTAGTTTAACGACACTTCCAACATGCCTTGTGCTTTTTAATCTTGGATGATGCACCTAATGATTTTGGTATTGAAAACTAACCTCCTCCTTCAGCTTCCATGCAGATCTCATAAAAAACAGAAGAAATGGATTACTGCCCAGAGCTGTGGTTTACTCGTTCATTAAACAGCTTACGCTTAGAATCCTCTTAAAAAGTCACTTAGTGGGAAATGCTATTCGACACTACAAATAAAAAAAAATTAAAGGAATTTATTACAGCTTTCTATTCATACCAGTGTTATAATCTCACTGGGGATACTGTTGAATCTTTGGTGCCATTTCCCACCTGAATCCAAGGAATTATGGAGCAATATTTATATTCTACACCTTCCCAAGGAACCTTGTCAGGGGCCCACCTGCTTACAGCCTGACAAATTTGCAAACAAAAAAAAAATCTACCTGTCAGCAACTGTGGTTTGAAGAGATCTTTTGAGGACAACTCACAAATGGCTCAAGAGTTGGCAAGACGGGTATGGCACATGCTACGTGTGCTCGCCCTACTATAAATTTGGCAGATCGTGTACTGGAAACCTCGAGAGACATACCCTGCTCTGACCCACCCGTGAGCAGAAATACAGGGGGAAAATTACAAAGCATTTTATACGTAAGAATTTTAATCAGCATAACTCAACTCTCAAGGACTATCTTGCTGCTTCTAAGGTGCGACGTGTTGATTTTCAGTGATGAGAAAGCAGCCTCAGCAACAAACACAAGCTTTGACAACTCTTAATACCTCCTCCAGCACTTCCAAGGTTCAGTTAAGTTGCATCCAGAAAGAAGATGGATGGGTTTTTCCATGCTTAATGCAGCTCGTTTCCATTCAAGACTATATCTCTCATGACAGTAACTACTTTCTTTGATTTCTACAGTCTAATCAACTCGCTTTTCAATCTTCCCTCTGTGCTCCCCTGAAAAACTAAAGTATGTGACTCAGAGCAGTGGTTTGGATTCTAAAGTTAAATAAACGCTTTCATACTCTGCAACTTTCCAGATTGCAAACTCCGCAGGACGATTACTTTCTTACGCCGGAAAATCACAAAACACCGCTGCAATACAGATATTAAATAATAAAATTCTGCACTGCCACCACAGATATGAAGGGAAGGATCCTCCGTGACTCATATCACCCGTGATCTGCAGACTCTACTGCAAAGACCTGTTAAGGTGCCTTCAAAAATTCAACATTTCCGTGCCATAGCACTGGCACGGGAGCAGCTGACTGCTATTACATCTGACGGGGAGTTTTCAAAACTGGAACTAAATCCACCTAATGGTGCCTCACTTTTGTCGGAGAGCGACACGCTCCCGGTGACCTGCTACCCTGACAATCCTAGAGGTGCTTTTCCAACAAACTACTCATGGAGCTTGAAGGTGAAATCAAAAGAATTATGTCACTGTGATATCTGTGCCAAACTACCGGGACAGTTAAATTCTATGTAAAGATAACAAAAAAAAAAACAAAAAAAAGCATTAATGTGACGAATGAAAGAAGAGTAGAAATAATTAAGCATTTCATACTACACTGTCATCAGACTTCCTAGTATTAGATACCGCAGGGGCTACAGAGACATCCCCCCAAACCCCCACTGCATCTGCATCTGTTTACAGCAGACCCCTACAGAAACCTGAACTACAGTTCCTCTGAACATGAAAAAGTCCCTCGAAAACAAGAGTTTCCCTGTTAATAAAACAGCGCATGTCTCCAACCCCACCGTCACGGCAGTCCTACTCCGCTGCAACAGAGAAAGAGATGATTCCCTTGGGACACTCGCCCGCCCAAAAGCCACTCCTGAGCTCCGGCAGATCAGCTCAGCGGAAAGCAGGCTCGACTGTAAAACCTTAAAGCTTGGGAAAAAAATAAGTCAAAAGCCACATAAGGTCAATTCACACCTTGCAGCCCGTGCAAAGCAGAGCACTACGAGTGCTCGCTCCAGCCCTCCTTGTTCTCGCCAGTGGTAGCTGCAAAGCAGGCTCAGCGCTCGGCGGGCTGGCTCCGCTCCTCGGGGCCGCAGTTGTTGATGACCGGAGTGCGTCACAAAGCCAAAGCAGAGTCAAACTTCGTATGAACAGCAACAGGCACTCAGAATTAAAGAGGATTTTTACTTACTGCACACAAATCCTAGACAGCACTATGAAGACAGCAGAATCGCAACTTGTGGCATTTACGCAGTCTTTTTTAAATAATTTGGAAACTCCAAAAGGATTCAAAGGGAAAGGGATTGTCAGAATGCTCTTGGTTTGTGTTTCAATGAGTTATTCCCTGAAGAAATGGTGTTAGTAGGCTGCTTCAGGGAACCGGGAAATAATTTTCCTTAACCCTTGTGAGCCATACTTCACGGCATACTCGTTATTTTTCACACGGCACAATACACAAGGTACCCGTTTTGAAATTGTCAGGAGTCTAACTCAGGGCAATAAACAGGACGAATATAATATCATTTAAATTAGAAACAGAAAAATGACATTTCACTAATTATCCATTAAGGTTAGTATTTAATACGTGCACTGCTGAAGAAATTCTCAGTTATTTGGAAAATGTCAAAACATGTACTTAAAGACTCACACGCGCACACAAAAAAATCAACTAGCTATTTTCACTTTTCTAAGCTTAGAAAGGCAATACCCCTACGGATCAAAAGGCCAGATAAATCTTATTAAGTACTAGGTTTTCCCTTTTGTCTAGTGCTTTCTCCACATTCCATCATTTCAGCCCTTTGAAATTCTCGGTTCTGCCTGTGATCAGAGTTTCCAGGGGAAATCTGGCATCGGATCTAAAGGGAACCCCACACCACTGAAGTATTCCTGACAATTAATCATTTGGTAAATTATTTCTTTCTCTTCCCCCACCTCACTTGCCCCCAGCCCTTCCAGAGAACCTTGGAGCGCGGCGCTAATGAGACAAAACTTCCGGCAGCAGAGAAACGTCTCGTCTTGAGGATTCACGTTTGCACAGAGGTTGAGCAGTTCCTGCACTTACCTCCTGAAAGTTCGTGTTACTCAGAAGTACCAGCCTGACGGACAACAGGAAATTTCTCTGTATTCACTCTCAGAGCGTATCTATCACCAAAACCGATGTGGATGAAAGGAGAAAGAGAACACAGGACCACAGGGCTGTTTCCCTTGCACTGCACAGAATAACACAATCGTTTAGGTTGGAAAAAGCCTTTAAGATCGAGTCCAGCAGCGCGAGGAGGCTGCAGTAGCCCCAGCAGCATCTCCATAAAACTCCGTTTACCATCCCACCCCTTTTCTGGGATAACACAAGCTGCTCATCAGCAAACGCAACCAGGGGGATGAAGTGATTGCCCAGCACTGACACTGACTGCCCTATTCACTAAATAGCAAACAACGGGACATACTGACGTTCTGCATCTAAAAAACCAAATTTCTTCATCAAATCAGGAAGCATGACGATCCATAAAGAAGGGGCACAACACGAAACAGGTTTTATCCAGTCTTCATGGATTTTTTTTGGTTGTATTTTAATATATATGAAATGCGATGTAAGAGAAAGAATCAAATTAAAACATCTTGATTTAAGCTCCTCTAAAACCTGAAGGTTTATGCAAATAATAAATGCCAGAGAGGGACGCAAAGTAGCAAAAAAGGAGGCTGTTTGTATTTATTTTCATCGTCTGGTGACTGGGGTCTAAGTACCCCTCCCATCAGGGCTATGGGAAGTCTTTTTTTTTTCTTCACATACCAAACCCACCCAACACGCTTAGGAGGAAAGACAATTTCTTCTGACAACCGCATGAATTAATTTATAATATTTTTCCAAGATCCTTTATCAAGTTTCAGTTTAGGTCAAATAATATATGGTTCGCAACGATACTCTCTGCATTTAAAATTTATCAGTCCTTCAGAGGTTGGTTCTCATTAGTGCTTATCACTAAATACCCTTTCACAAGCTGAGCTGTTCCGACTTGGTACCGAGGATCCCTCCACGCTAACCTGAGCTAACTGCTGCAATTATGAATCATCTGACGGAGCCATAAGTTATGATCTTCAACAACCACTAATGAAGGTTGCCTAGCAGTTAAAAAATCAAAGCAGCATATATCAGCCCGCTTTCGGGCACAAGATGGACTTCCCAGTGTTGCACTTCTCTTGTATTTATTATACACTGTAAATTACATCACAGGCTGCCTCCACCACTGACAGTCCCGTGCTCCAGAGTTAAACACCAGGTTTTAATAAGCCCTCCTGACAATCTTTTGATGGTGGGTGGGGGGTAAGCAGATGAAAGGCAGGGCTGCCTGCTCAGTCAAAACAACGGCGACTTCAGAGGGAGCCAGAGATGCATCAGGTGTTCCTGGCAAATGAAGAAGCCGGGGTGCAGGTGGAGGGGAGAGCTCTCCCTCTCCAGCCCAACAAGGGGAAGCGCCCGCCTGCTGGCCAGGACGCAGGAGGAAGGGAAAGGTGCCATGAAATGGTTTGATCCGGCAAGCCAAGGCCTTGGCAAGTCATTTTAGGCTCATTCTACGTCACTTCGAACTGAGCGTTCAACTACCTGATTTTTCCACCACTCCGCACGCAGCAAAACTCGCTGACGTTTAAAAGAAGCTCTCGTTCAAACGCAGCAGTGTAGTAATCTGACAGGGGAAGAAGCAAAAGAAAATAATAAATTTTTAAAGCTTTTAAAAAGTGGACAAGGCAGAACTTGGAGGAGATTACTCGGGAAAAACCTCCTGCCTCGAGTAGAGGTGGCCTGGCTGATCTGACAGAGGTCATCTCCTCCAGCTCAGGCCTGGAGGAGAATATATCGGTCACACCAGCATCAGAATAAAAAGTTCCCACTACGTGCCTTCAGACATTCAATAAAACCCGTATTTGGTAGGAATAGTGTAAGCACAATGAGATTAAAAAAACAACTAAAAACCCCACACTTGGTTTGGGGGAATATGAAAAGAACTACTGCTGTTCTCTTCTGTGAGGAAATAAAGAGAAAGGGGTGTGAGGGACTGCCGGACTCCTGCTATTTTTCTTTTCCACTTCTTCAATAACCCAAGCATCTATCACTAAATACCACTTTCTGCACACTAGTTTAACCCTTGCTTTGTTTTCTTCTATTGCTTCAATCCTTAAAACAGATGTCTCTACAGAGTTGCACTGTCTGAGAGGAACACAACTACTAATGTCCCATCACTTCACGTTATTTTTCACAGCCACAGAAAGAAAACCATTTACTTGGGGTCTAAGAGTCCAACATGAACCATTTTTGCTTCTAAGATCAAAAAACTCACCTCTCAGATGCAGAAACTGAGAAACAAGTAGTATTGCAAGGCCTCTGATCAAGCTAAAACCAGAATATTTTTAAGATTTACAGCAATAAAAGAAGCTACAAGAAAAAAACCCAAAGCTGCTAATAAGAATGCTGGGACCGAACCACATACAAACCTCCCAAGTTCCTTCTCACTCATAAAATCTGTCTGACGGAGCAAGGGGCAACAGGGGAAAGAAGGGCTCAGTTAAACACTATTTCAGACACTCTGTGTCATTCACATAAAATCCTCATCGCTTCTGCCTGACAACCCTGAAACAAAACGCGGAGTCAGGACGGAGAAGACTCCGCTCTGCCGTGTAGGTCGGCGGCACATCTCCTACCTCCTAACCACCCTTCTCCCCGCCAGGCAGGTGTTCACAGGAACGAATTCCTCATGTTGGTTTTCTCCCCTCCTTGAAAAATGAATTATAATTTTCACGGGCCCAGCAAGCTGAAACAGTTACAGCCGGTCTATCTTGGGAGATGCTGGGGCTCCTGACAATCAGCACAAAGCACTCTGTCATAACATTTACTTCACAATTCAAAACCAAACCAACCCCTCACATTTACTTTTTCCTACTCCTTTTAGGACCTTAACCACCAGGCAGTTCCCAGAACTACAAAATACACAACAGACATCCCCTCGTGCCAGCTGAGCACATCAGCACGACTCCAGCTGATGACGTTGTTGCTTGGCCACTATGGCATGAACGGCTTTATCAGAAGCGGATCCATCCTCCTGATTTATTCCCAGGGATTTCTGAGTAACCCGTATTTGCAAAAACACCTGATAATCGGCACAGCGAGCCACAGCTTTGTCAGGAGGCAAGGGAGGCACGATGAAGATTTCGAAACCTTCCTGTGTTTGTAAGCTCCAGTCGACCTTTCTCTAGAAGATGGGGTAATATTTGCTTATCTAAGTAGGGTTATTACTTTTTTTAGCGTTTTTTAAGTTGTTTTGCGAGTACTGGTCAACCAAGTCATTACAGAACAGCAAAATATCATAAAGGTGAAGACTGCAGCTATCCTGGCAGTGTAGGGATAGCAAGAGGATTAAAAACTGGAGGATGCTCGCTTTTGACTTTATTTAGCCTGGTGCCCATCACTGCAGTATCCAAATGGCCATCACAGTTGTCTTAAAAAAAAAGGAAATCTCACACAGGGACCAGAGGCTGGCAACAGAACTCAGAGCCTGAATTTCACTCCATTATTTTAACACCCAACTCACCCATTACAGCAACACTTCTAAGGCATCGTCCCTGTTGAGAGCGAGTGACGTTAAGAAAAAACGCAGCCGTCGGGTCAGACCCTACAGGGACAGGGACGTTAACTGGTTTGATATTTCTTCTCTCATTCTGGTTAACATATTTCCCATATTTCTTATTTCCCAGCTCTCTAACTCCAGTGAAGATATTCAGCCCGGTCTGCTTCCTCTTCAAGGTGCCATCAGTCAACTCCAACCACATCATTTTATCTCTCGGTTCCTAAATTCAGACCGTTTTAAACATCCTGCTTTCATCTTTGGAGCTCTCTCCCACTTTTGAACTGAGCTGCAGTTACAGAAGAATGTACTTGACATATAAAACGTGCACGTGATTCCTTTAACATTTTAATGTCGTGTATTGTGTTGTAAACATCTCTTCATGTTTTATCTCCTTCTCCATAAATCAGAGGCTGGTATCTCAGAAGTCTCAGAAATGACATGTTTTCTCCATAATATAAATGGAAGGCTCTACTCCTTGAAACTTGAGTCAGCTTTGAAAAACCATCAAAAAACCAGAGCTACAAGAAAGATTATCAACTAACTTAAAATTATTTTCTCCCACGCCATTTCTATGACAGCATGAGGGTACTACGGGGAGAAATAAGTTACAAAATTGTTCTTCAATAACCAGAAAAACAGTGGGTTTTTTATTCTTTTCTGTCACTTGTAAGGAACAACGCTATGGTAAAATACCTTGTGTGTCGCAGACCAATATACAACACCCAAAGAATCAGGGGACTGCATAAAAAAAGCAGTATGATAGGAATAATTATTGGTTTCGTCCAAGGTTAACATGCCGTGTTTACAAGATGAACCCCCAGAACACATTTCCATTTCCTCACCACAACTGCAGTTAATAAGACTGATCTCTTCTAATGAGATTTTCTGGTGGTTTTGGCTAGCTTAGTAATGTTACAGTAAAAATGTGTCTCACTCTATGCCTTGGTAAATGCGTTAAGTGATTTATTTTTTTTTAATTAAAATCCAGTGTAAAATATTGATTATTCTGGAAAGACAGAACACCAATAAAGAACACCTGTCCAAAGTAATTTTAAGTTGCTTCAGTGATGGAAATAAGAAAGAATGCCATTAGAAAAAGAGAGAAGGGGGGAAAAAAAAAGAAAAAAAGAGGAAAGCAGTTTTAGCAGGTGGGACTGAGAAGTGGTGACATGTTGTAGTACAATCCTGAAGGGCCGAAGGATGTAACGCAGTGTTGCGTGATGTGGAAGAGAACCAGGGAGCGCTGCCTTAACGTGCCACTAAAATGCGAGATGAGGTGCGAAGAATAACTCTGAAGCCTTGCGATACGAGGGAGCGAGGCAGAGGCAGAACTGCGGGTAGAGGATCCGAGAAATACGCCCCCCTCTCTTTTCTTCGGCACCTCCCCGCAGGAGGGGACTCCCTTACAGCCCCCAGACCCAACACGCTCCACGGAAAAACCCAGGGACCCTCCGACATTTATCCAGATCCCTCGAATTCAAAACATCTTCCCCTAGCCGGAGAGATCCCGCTCCTCTCAAACTATTGTCTTAACATAAACGACTCCAAGAAACTTTTCTTGACATTTTCTACACAAGCACGATCTTGCCATAGAACAGGCACCACGTTTCCCCACACTCAACTACTTTCTGTCCATATTTTCCAGGATGTTTTCTAACACAATCTCTTTGCTGTCATTTTGCAAAAAAAACCCCAAACTCATCCCTTTCTTAAAAGCAGTTGCCCAAAGTCAAAGAATTGCAATAAAAATACATTATTTCTACTTGCATTGGAAAGCACAGCTAGAATTTGGAGTTTATAGGTTGTGAAACTTGCTTGTAAATACACACCTTGGGTTATAAACATCCAGTTGTACTTCTATAAACAACGGAAAAAAACAAAGTTGCCAACTCACATCATTTTTATTACTGCTTTCTCATCAAGGACAGTGCAAGCGAGGCAAGAACCTCCACCCTGGCAGATATCTAACTTTCTACCTCTTGTGGTTTCGGGGCAGGGGGAAGTTTCAAGCACGACATCTGAAACTAAGAGAGGAAATGATAACCGAAAGATTATTTTAGAGCAGCTCTGTGAAAAACAAAACGTGATTTCTCTGTGCACTACTTAGCAGAGCCCGGGCTCCCTCCTCAGTGGTTAATTCAAAGTTAATTCAGCTTAATTCAATGGGAGTCAACTGGCCTCAGCTCCTACCAGATTGCTAACATAAAGTGGTCAAGAGAAGGGAAAATCCTCCAAACTCCAGAATTCGAACAGTTAAAAGTTTGTAACAATACTTCCACAAATACTACGGACTCTCTGGTACGTTTTCACAGGACCAGGCTCCTCGCATCCTGTCCTAAATCACGAGGAAGAATCTTACACAATCGACACTTTACCTTCCCACGACATATTTGAGGACCGTAAATCCCGAGCACAGATTTATCAGGGAAATGAGGAGTGGGAAAGACGAGTTGCCCTTAAAGATGCACAGATTTATAGCACTATGGGAAGCGGAAAGACGGTTATCATAGAAAAAGGTCCTTAAGGGCCAGCAAGGAGCAACAAGGGAAACATGAGTCATGAGCTGCCAGAGAAGAGGACGCGTACGGGGAGCAATGGACAGAGCAAAGTAGCAATAAAGGAAGTTCCAAGTCAAATGTGCTGGTTCCCAAAGGTCGAGAGGGGTAGCCAAGCTTAGAGTGTTCGCTGAAAATTAAATTCCCAGCCAATTCAGACACTGCACTGACAGCAACACCAGCAAAGGGACACGCAGGGACTGAAAGGAACCATTGATGAACAAGGTCACAGACCACAGCTCTGTGCTTTATTTCCAACTCTGCTTCTTTATTTTCCTTAATAAGAGTAGTTGCCTTGAAGGTCTGTCTGTGTAGGCAAGTGGCTCAATGTGCGCGAGGGCGCAAACGTGAAGTGTTCAGCTGAGACTGGGAAAGACAGTTTTACACTTTGCGAGGCTGGAGAAACCTTCTGAGAGAGTTGGGGCTGTTCAGTCTGCAGAGAAGGTGGCTCTGAGGAGACCTTATTGTGGCTTCCAGCATCTCCAGGGGGCTACAAGAAAGCTGGGGAGGGGCTTGTGAGGATGTCGGGTAATGACAGGACTAGGGGGGGATGGATTGAAGCTGGAGATGGGTCGGTTCAGATGGGACGTGAGGAAGAAGTTCTTGCCCATGAGGGTGGGGAGACCCTGGCACAGGGTGCCCAGAGAGGGGGTGCCAGCCCCATCCCTGGTAGTGTTTAAGGCCAGGCTGGATGGGGCTCTGGGCAGCCTGAGCTAGTGGGGGATGTCCCTGCCCATGGCCGGGGGTTGGAACTAGATGGTCTTTGAGGTCCCTTCCAACCCTGACAGTTCTATGATTCTCTATTTAGGAGTGTAGTAGCAGCTGTTGCCATGATGTGATAGCAGTGAGTGAACAGTGAATTACGAGCCAAAGCACAAAGTTATTACATTTCCAACTTGCCCTTCCCACCCCACCAAGCCTCAATACTGTCAAATTCTAAATTATGGTGCAGGATTCCTGGTACATCTGAGTATCTCAAGATTTGGAAAAAGTGGCTGCTTTTGAGAAAAAATACAACACTGAGCAATATATGGAAGCTGAAGACAAAGAAAACCAGTTAACTGTGCAAGAACACCATCCCTGGGCAGACCTATCAAAAATCTCAAGACAGATATGTCGCACAGGCACTTAGGAAGAGCCTATCAGCAACTTTCCTTCACAGCTGGGCTGCAGGAGAGCTGAGAGATCAGCATCAAGCTCCCCAGGCATGTTCACACAGGCAAGGAAGCTCAAGGTCAGGCACCTGGAACATCTCCAGCATGAAAGAGCTACCACAGCACAGAGACTTCCAGAATGGGATTCCCTGATTTCAGCCTGAACAAGAGCACACAAACCCCCCAGAAGCCCCAGATGTTTAGAAAGGTGCTCTGAGCCATTCTTTAGTCAGACTCGACAAGGTCATACAATAAAACAACCAAGGAACCAGGCTCGTAAGGCTGGAGCCCCAACGGCTATTCGTGTGCTCCAATTACACAGCTCCTCCTACGTCACCTGCGGTGATTCAGGCTTGGTATTATCAAGATAAACATTATTATTGGGAGGCTTAAAACCTCATCAGCTCCTTTCTGAATAAACACATCGTGCCTGGCAACTACACTTCAATGCGCAGACCTGTATTCCTGTCGCGGTGTCAGTTTTAGCGGCTCAGGGCTCACACGGCAGCTGCCAGCACAGCCCTCCCAGCACTCCCATTTATGCTCCGGGGCAGCATTTCAGAAGCCAGGACGACACCAGTATGTGGTAGAGATGAAGAGCTGGACTGACCTGATTGATGGAGTTGGCAGCACAGGAGGCCAGGCCAGTTCCGAGGGAGGCGAGCAGGAAACAGGGCAGGTCGAAAGGGACGGGGGCCATGGCAAAGCCCGCGGACGCCGTGCTCACCACCAGAGCTGCAAGGCAAGTGAGAACACAGTTCAAGGCATCGAGAAGAAACCGTCTCCTTTCCACATACCACTACAGGGATGGGTTTCAAATCCAGTCAGAACCCTCCTGGCAGATCATTTGGCTACTTTTGTGCATCACAGTAGCTCCAGGAACTGCATACAACGAATGCTACAACTCTACATAAAAAATGTCACAGCCGAGAAGGAGAACTGTCGGGGATGAAATGAGAAACCCAGCAGCAGCAGCACATTAGCACGCAAAGTGAGAATAAAACTTATGCCTCTGCTTTCCCTATTTTAAGGATTTGCTCACACAATCAGACAGGAGATGTGTTTGCTACAGTAACTCACATGCTGCTGCAAAGTCTCACATGGAAGAAAAACAGGAAGAAAAATTGCAGAGATTACACATTATATCAAACTACAGCAGGAAATTAAGCAGCACAGAGAGTCGAAAAGAGACTCAGGGCATGTAGGCTACAGCTGGTGAAGCCAGTAACTTCACCTTACAAGTGCCTGCTCACACTGTTCCCATCCAACGGCCCCACTTCAGGCAGAAGGTACGATCCCATCAGCACACAGCCCCAGCGACACCCAAAGGCCTCAAAACGTGAGCAGATTAGTAAAAATCCATTTCAGTGTTGCCATCCAAAATTGGAACTTCAATACAGTACTGCAAATCACATCCTTAAAACGAAAGTTACCTAAGTCTCAATCCTAATATTGTAATTACCCAAATAATAGGTCTTACAAATCTCAATTTTGGCACGAAAGCATGACGTGAAAAAAATTCTTATACTATAAAAGTCAGCGTGCTTACTGAATATCTTGCTTATGGCCTAGAACCTTACAATCTGAAATGAACAGCTATTAAACAGAAAGTATTTAAATTATATACTGCATGTAATTATGCGTTCCAGACCTCAGCGTGTCCAAATCAACGCATCACAATATTATCTTCCTGATTCCTACCAAGTCTCCTCCTTGTCTGAAGTTAAATGACAAATAAATAACCTTTGCTGACTGAAAATACCTGGATTATCTACTAAGCAGCGTCATTTGAGATGAAAAACTAAATGTCATGGCAGAGACCTGCCAGGAGGCCACACATGCCAAGTATTAATTTTAAGAACTGTGCCTGCATAAGAGCCTTAGGATTTAATCCGAAAAAGACAGCGAAGGAAACTTGCTGCTCATCCAAACTTTTCTCTAAGTATTAAAAACCATTGGCAGCTGAACATTGTGTATAATACACATCGTGTTATTATAAATATTAATTATTTAGCCTCGTTACAGACACCAAGGTGTGTTGCTGGCTGTGGTGGGGTCCGTGCCCTGTGTCAAGGGACCCCCCTGCCTTTGATTCCCTGGGGCAGCAGCCGGCTCCTGCTGCAGCCCCTTCAGGGGCTTCTAAAATGCAACAAATCTCAGATCCTTATTCCCCCAAGAAGGTGTGAAATAACCCCACGGGACAGACTGGCGGACGTGCAGAGAGTGATCACTTCTGAAAGGCGGGGCCCCGTTTATTATATAAATACAACAGCATCTTGGTTTTAAAACTTTTGGATCCTTCTTAGCAAAGCGCACAAGAAAAATACGAACTGGGTCGGTTTACAGCTGATGGAGTTAAAAAATACACAGCAAAGATGACGGCGAAACAGCAGCGTTTGCATTTCTAAGACTGACTGCATTCATTTTTTCTTTTTCATAATAAATCACACGCTCACTTCTAGACAAGAATTTAATTAAAACTTATCTTAGAGAGCACTTTACACCAATTTATTATGGGAAAACACCGACTCATTTACTGAAGAAGAAAGGCGGAGCAGGCTGGCAAACAGTCAGTGTAACATTACCGTTACACTGACCTCAAAGAAATTCTAATATTGTACAGCCACGGCGCTAATTAAAGTCCCCATTGATTTCTCCAGATTAATTTCAGCCAGTCATTTCAGCGTGACTTAGCAGCATCTCATTAAAGAAGGCTGCAGCACATCCTCTCGCTTATCCCATGGAAACAGGTATTTTGAGTTGTTCTGCTCTCGAGGCATCTCCTCCTCGTCTCATGGCCTGGCAATTCAAACGCAACACGTTAAGAGCAAATAAGAAAACGTTCCCTTTGGATTGGGAAGTTTATTTTCCTTTACTGTGGAAGCAATAATTTACTCTTCTACTTTCCTCCTGGAGGAAAAGTATATTTAATCGAGATCACATCAAGGGAATGAGGTCATTGACTCTGTTTGTTTTTTAATCCCTGTTAGTTTAGTGCTTTAGGGGCCAAATTAACTTCACCTTCTTGCATAATAGATGGAATTGATCCTTTCAAGATTTGTTGATGAGAGTTGGCACTATATATGCTCTTCATAAAGAAGCCAAGAGTTAAACTTATGATCTCAGCCTAAACCTGATTTTCAGTCTTTTAAACATCTTTAACAAAAATTAACAGGGGACATTTGTCTCCTATTTCAATGTAAATGAAAATGCTAATGGATTGGTGACAAAAAGAGTGAATTACAACATTTCCAGCGCAGAAGCACATTCAAAAGTCTGCAGTGTATTCTTTATACTCTTCTTCAGCTTCATTGTAACTCGATCTGCCTTTATAAACCCCTCTATTTGTATTTATAGCACACGAATCACTATGCCATATCTTGTTTACCTCCTATTAAAAAGCAGCTAAGCCAAAACAAAACCGTAGAAAGCCAAAGCAAACCAATTCAGCTTTACATTTCTTTTCTACTCCTGATGATAGATCAGTATATACAGAATGACAAAAGCAAATGCATTTCTACTTTCATTTAAGAAACAATTCCATTGTTTGACTACAAATGTTTATATACCCCTTAAAGGAAATTAGCTTTCCAAAAGCTGATGGAATTTTGCTTACTGAGGTCTCGCCCTTTGGTTTCTGGAAAGCTGTACGTAGCGGCAGTATTAGTGCTCGTCCTGGGTTGAGCAAAACAGAACCAGCTCTGTTCAGTGAGTTTTGCTTCTCAGTTCAGTCCCTTCTACAAGGCTGCACTTTCTCAAGTTTGCAGCGTGTTTTTCACACGGTGCCTGCTCCCAGTAGGAGAATGCCTGATGTTCACAGTTACTGCCTGGCACTGGGATGCAGAAAGGCTCTGGCTGATAGTTATTTCTGCAGTGCCCAAGGCCACTGCTGGCTCTGTGTGCCACGCTGGGAGTGTCAGGCAGTGAGAGGGGTCACAAGGAAGTAAAAGGTGGCACCTCTGGGGGGGTAACAGACAGGACAGGTGACCAACGAGAGTGTCCCATCCCATATAGTCACAGCCAGGATAAAACAGGGCATCACAAGGGTTTCGTTCTCTGTCTTCTCTTCTGCGATGGCCAGTACCCAGGGAGGACTCCATCCGATTTTCTGCCTTTGAC
>NW_009720008.1:334-24539 GCF_000703405.1 Apaloderma vittatum | reverse complement strand
AGCCTATGCCATTCTATGATTCTATCATTCTGTGATTTATTTCAACCACTTTTTTGCTCTGGCCTCATCTCTTTTCCTAACTTTGGAGCCAAGAAGCCCTCATAAAGGTGTTTCCATGAGAATGGGTAAAATGTGACAGAGAGAACAGCACAGCTGCTTTTCCCCGCTATATCAACACATTATACTTCCCTCCACTGACTGAATACACTACTTTTATGTTGTATTTCAACTAACAGCTATTTCTGCTTGTTTGATGGAAAGGATACAGCTGATTTTTTTCAGTGCATAGAATTCTATATTTTCAGAGCGAAAATGTTCACAAAACTGAAGCTTTGGTGAAATTGTGCTCTTTCATTGGTGCTTTGTTTGAAGTAGTATTGACTTCAATAAAATGTTCATGGAAGATATTTTTTCTTATAGGAGTTTGAAGGGGAAGCTTTGAATGATAAATATTTGTCAAATTTAGCAGATGTCTCAGTCAGAATTAATGATTTACATGCCTCCACAGACTGAGGAAGACACAATGAAATTAAAGTGGTGAACTTCTCTCTGTCTGGCAGGGAATTAGGTCTTATCTGAGGAAGATTTCAGAATCTAGTCCTTTTTGTGCATTAACTAGTTTAAGAAAGCACTTGAAATAAATCCAAGTTTCAGATATGTAACCACGTATTAAAAATTAGCACTAGAGTGTCAGTGACAGCTCACTTTCGAAGAGTGGATATGGATCCTAAGACAAACATCCTAACCTAGAGACTTAATAATGGCAAGTGACCCGGCAGTCCTAGGTTAATGGTCGAACTTGGTGATCTTAAAGGTCTCTTCCAACCAAAAAGATTCTGTGAAATGAATTACCTGTATAAATTTCCGCTTAAAACTGCTCCTGGTTATATAAGGGAGCCATTAGCTCAAATGAAGACATCTACCTTACAGGTGTCTAAATCAGGTTAAGTAAATCCTACTTTCTCCCTCTGTCCCTTACTACTTGTTTTTTGGTGTTTTGCATGCCAGGGTGGAAGACAACATTTCTTGCCTCTGCTGAGATGAATTTCACCTGAGAAATCTACTATGGATGAGATACTGGAAAGTCTTGAGTCTGATTTTGCACATCAAAGACTAATAGATAAACTTTTTTTTTTCTCTAAAAGCAGATGTTTTGATACAGTTCACTTTCCCGAGGATTTGATTTTCATTACAGTATAAGAGGAAAATGTCTTCAGAAACCTGCAAAGGAGTGGCCATGAAATTCTGGCCAGCCCTTTTTTTCACTGCTTTTCACAAAGCTGGATGCTATTTAATGTTTTGAATCTTTTTTTCTAATGATTTCAATAATTCCTTAATCCTTGCTGTGAGAATATTTAAGAAGTTTTTTACTTCTTTAAACTGAAATCATATGTGATTTACTTATCTTAGACATTCCAAAAATGAAGACTATGAGGCTCAGAAGATTCCTTCCACAAGTTAAGTTTTTTTTTTTTTTGGTTTTCTTCTCCTCCTTCATTTCTGGATAAGGCTCCTGAAACATCTGTCTGAGCTATGGTATGGATTTAAGCAGATGAATGCCAGGCTGAAGCACTGTCTGAAACTGAGAATCACAGGACAGACCATATATAACATAAGAAAACACTGCATCATCAAAAGAGGCTGATTAATTTTCCTTCTTCAATGCAGCTGATCACCAGGCAAGCCAGGAATTCCAGATTGTCAACTTCATAACAAAGAAACAGAAGTAAATCGTTAACTCAGAGGAGATCTCGGATGGTTCCAAATTTCAGTGCTGCCTTGACTGGTCACTCATCACTGCCAAATGCTAAATACTCTGAAAGCCAGCTATCACGACCAGTAAAAATGTCAGTGCACTTCATTGCTTCCACCGACACACATCTCCTTGGGATTACAGAGCATCCTTTATGGATCACCATTTAATCTCAGTGGCTTTCTGCCATGCCAACTGCTCTGAAATGCTCCTAGACCCCTGGCTAGTTTCGCCTCTCTGTATTTGGACAAGTAATGTTAGTAGAGCTCTGAGCAGTGAATGACATGATGGTAAAAAAGAAATTAAAACAATATCCCCAAATTACTTTCAGGAGTGGTGAAAAATGAAACTTTTTATCACTTTCATATTTTCTGTTGCATCTGCTTCCTGCAGAGAAAACCATCAATGCCAATAACAAGTATGCTAATTACTATTTAGGCCATAGCTTCAAGTCTTTAAGCAATGTAGAATAATTCTTTGGTTCAGTCAGGAAATTTACTGAGACACATTTCTCCAAACTGCTGCCAAAGGCAATGTCTGTTTTTAATACTTGAAAAATAAACCAGATTTGCACTTTTAAGTGACCACATTTTTACAGCTCCTTTTGGGCTCCTATGCAGCATTTGACTTTATCCCACCTCATGCTTTCTCTCCTTCCAGTCATCATGCTCAACTCATCTATACTCCAGGGCAACACTGAAGATCACAGTCCTGGGAGCAAATTGTGATGCTGTTTTGATTTAATGTGGCAGGAAGCAGGACAAAGGAGTTGTAGTGGTGGAGTCATTCGCTTTCAATTGCTCAGAGCAAAATCTCAGAAAAAGATAAATATGAAAGATGAAAAAAGAAGGTGAGGAAGAATTCCTCTAACATACAGAAGAAAATACAAAGAACTTTATGCTTCCTATCATGCAGTTACATGCATGATTAAAATATAATACCATCATTTTGGGGCTGAACAGACTCATTTCAGTCTAAAGTGAGAATTGCAGCAGAATGACATCTAATAAAATTTAATTTCTTTACAATCCTCTACAGCTGCAATCAGACAGTTAATATCAATAGATTCAACCTATCTCTGCATGTTCTTTGCTGTTCTCTCAATTTTGGTAGCAGTCTTTGGTGCAGTCCTAAGGTATGCATATCACCTGCTGATGCTAGAAAAACGAAGATTAATTCCTCTTTATTTTAAAGTACAGAATGTTAGAAGAAAAGACAGGTTGCATGGAAATATCCCCTTAACATGCAAAATACTGCTTGAGATTTAGTCAAGCAAGAAAGACCAGGGTGACGCATTTCCTCGGAAGAGAAAAGTTATACTGTTTTGGTGCTTGTTGTCCTGACAGCTTTTCTGTTTTCAATAGTCAGGTCTACTGAAATTTGTGAAACAAAATCAGTGTTTACAGAACACCTTAAGAGCATATATAATAAATTTAAAAACTGACTCAGGAAATCTCACTTATATAACCTATTCAAAGCGGTATTTTGGAATTTTTCCCTAATGTGATCAGTCCTTTCAAGTCTAAACTAGGTACAGGGTGGCTTTGTACTAACAGTTTCTTCAAAATTGTTCTGTTACTCCCACCAAGGACTCTCTGGAGGTACTAATGGTGAATGCAGGAACATAAGAACTGAAGAAAGGCCATACAGAGTCAAGACCAACGGTTCATACAAACCAATATCCAATCACTAAGAGTAATAGTGGAACATGTTACACAAAAGATGTAGAAATACTTCCCCAGGGTATTCTCATAGCCTTCAGTAATTTGTGGCTTAGGGACTTCCTGAGCCAAAAGTGATGGTTTTGCTTTTCATGACACTGAGTCATTGTGGAACTTCTCTTCCACAACTTTGTCCCTGACGCCAGGTTAAACTGTTACTATCCATAATATCCTGAAGTAAGTAATGCTCACCTGTGCCTCCTAGGAAGGAGCATCCCTTAGTATTTGTTTCAAATCCTCCAGTTGGGACCACTGCCAAAGAAATGTCATGAGCAAGGAGCATAAAACAACACAGCATGATAGCTTAAAATGCCATTGACAGTTATTGGCCTGTTAAAAGCTGCTTCTCCAGAGTATCGGGGAATCAGTTTCTTTAGGTCACTTGTTATAGTTGCATCTGCTTGCGCATTTAGCATCTGGAAACTGGAGCAAGACAGCAATGTACAAACTGAAAATTTAAATTCCTCCCATGAACCACAACTCTCTTGAAAACAATGTTTTGTAATAAATAGCTTTCTGTTTCCAAATCTTCAAAGCTCAGAAAATAAAGTCAATACTACCATCTTGTTTCTTGTTTCCAACAGACTTTCTGATGGTCTCATGTGAATCTATTAACAAGAGCCTTCGCCACCTCAAATCCGAATCTTGTGCTGCTGGCCATTGTTAGTACATTCAGTTTTTACATATATTCTGATTTAAAAAGTTAAATCTCAATGAAATGTAATATTAGTGACCAAAAATATTTAAATCCCAGGGAAAATAATTTCCTCAACCCACCTTGACTTTCCCACTCCCTCTGATATTTGTGAATCACAAAGGAAGTGTCTATACCTATGGGCTGCCTCAGAAAGCAAAAGCAGTTGACCGTCATCTCAAGGAATTGGCTGGATATTGCCCAGTGCTTAAAGGACACTACGTGTAACTGAGAAAGCGCTTGTTATGTAAATGACAAGGCTTATATGTTGTTGACATCATGACAGTATCTTCTGTGGTAAGGTCTTCAAGTGTCTTCCTGTTCTGTGGTGGTCTTAGAATTGCAATTTGCCTACTTCTCCATTTTTATCTCTGCCCTCTACAGATGCAACTTAGTAGTGAGATTTTAGTTCAAACAAATATTTTTAAATAACAAAACTGTATTACTTTTAAATTTGCCAGATTGGTCTTATTTTGAGAGAGGATTATGTTTTATGTTTGTCATTAGCATATTTCAAGGCCAAAAAGATTGTAGGTGAAAAGACGGAAATCTGTCTTGTAACGATATTTAGTACAGAAGGGTTTATTTCACATGAAAAAAACACAATATGCATATAAAAATTTCTCTACAGTCAAGGGGAGTTGCACAGACATATCTAAAGACAAAAGAAGACTCATTCTATTTATTTGAGGTGTTGCCAAGAACAGTTGCAGGGCTGAGGGTTGAGATCAACCACTTCTAAAATGACAGAACAGTGAACTGAGAAAATAGTAGTTTTCGAAATGTTTATTTTAAAAACATTAATTTTAAAAAATACTGTTCACTGAATTCATTTTCAGATGTTATTGTGTGGAGGTATGCAGAGCTTGAAAGCCAATTCAGATGCCTTAATAATTGATAGCGGCAATTATGCGTTCAATACTTTACGAATTATATTAATTCAAAATATATACATACATGATCTAACAAAAATTAAAACAAGCAGCAGATTACCTTAAAATAGAACATCTGAATGCTACTATAAGAATTACTATACAGACAAGATCTAATTGTTCCTTGTCACATAGACTTGATAACAGATTTATCATTATTAATAATACTACTACTAATTATTATTATTATTATTTGATATTAACTTTGCTAATTTATTTGATTGACGATGTCTGCTATTCATTAAAGAATGCTGATGTTTTGGTCTTCATCATCTGAAAGAAAAAAAAAGAAACTTGCCTTTGTATCTTATTGCATGTAATATAGCACTGAATGCTCCAGATCCAGCACTTTAGTAGCTGTTAATATCTATGGGTCCACACTTTCCATAAAACTGTGAACCCTAGAGACAACTACCTATGACTTTTTCAGAACCTGAAAGTTTGCATTGTGGAGGAATAGCTGAGGTAAGGTCCTGTCCTTGAAGACTAAGTGATTGGATCATCACCACTGGAAAACCTTGTCCCAAATTATATTTCCGCCAGCAAACCCTTTGCCTGTGTTCATTCCAGTTTACTTTTCTTAAATAATTTGTCTGGGGTAACCAAGTGAGCCTTCCTGAAACGTCACATACAATTACATTTCACACTTCTGAAGTATTTACACTATTTTCCCACACATGCAGCTGGGACAGCCTAACCTTGCCTTCTTGTACCCTATTCAGTGTTTATTTATTTATGCCAATCAGCCCTTATTTAGGACACAAGCAATTGGTGCCATGGAGTGCTGCAGCACCCACGTGCCAGGTCTAAAACACTTTGGTGTACTCTGGATTTTTCAG
This sequence comes from Apaloderma vittatum, assembly GCF_000703405.1. Lineage (NCBI taxonomy): Eukaryota > Metazoa > Chordata > Aves > Trogoniformes > Trogonidae > Apaloderma > Apaloderma vittatum. Next base: position 18,600 of record NW_009720008.1, on the reverse strand, counting down.
GGCTAGATTTGCAGCATTTGGAAGACAACCTTTGACAGTCCTAGCTTTTCCAGTACAAAAGGTTGAAGTAACGAGGTCAGCCGTTTCCTGAGGATAGATTATAGTGCTGGAAGGGTCTTTGGGCCTCCAGCTATCCATTTCACAGGACTGCTGCATGTGGAGCAGTCAGAACATCTCCAGTCCCTGTCCACCCCATTGTGCCAGGGCAAAGAGTGCCGGGTGATCTCACTCGAATCTCCCCAAACAGCAGTTCATATGGTGTAACAAAAAAGCCCGCAAGTGTAATTCAACACAGCACGCTGTCTCTGCTCTGGCATGGCCCAGGCCTGATCCAGCATGGAGACTGAATTATTTCCCAGCTTTGCAGAGGGAAAGCTCTCCTATCGCTGGCAAGCAGCAGGAGATAGTTTGGCATGTATCTGCCTCTGCCTTATCTAGTCCAGGGACAGAGAAGGGGCCCCGAATTCCACTGCTGCCCCATCCTAGCCTATACGTAACAAAAAGACTTATCACAATTGCCTGGAGACAAAATAAAAGTGGTTCAATGGAACTGTGGTCTTGAGCACAACATACTCCTTTCTGAAGTTATTAGCACCTTTCAGCATGAGCAAAACATGCAGCCCCTGAGCAGCTGGAGGCACCGAGAGGAGCCTGCTGGCCACTGGTGCCTGCAGCACTCACAAAACAAGGGTGAGTTTGTGAATGCTTTCCTTCCGTAATTTAAACGTATCTTATTTCAAAGATGAATAAATTGAAATTAAAGTCTATTTAAAGTTAGAAATGCCACCTTCATATACACGGATACTCTAAACTACATACTTTCTACTGTTCTTTTTTTTCTTAAATTTTTTCTCCTAGTCGTTCCTAATTGGAAATATACAAAGTTGTGCTCACATCTATCCATGGAGATCAATATATTTAAGCAAACTAAAATTGCAAAATGAGATTGACTTTCCCGGCTTAGACTCAAATGCAGTTTAGAAATCTGGCATTTTGCATGTTGCTGTGCCGTAGACCTGCGTAGCATCAAGCCCAGGGAAAGCCACATTGAGTTTGTCTAGGGTTATTCTTCTGCTTAAAGTTATGCAGAGCCTATGAAGCAAGCTCTTAATCTTTGTGGTTTACTTTCTTTTATAAGGTGGAATAACTATGTAATTATATCATAATTACATGGCAGTAAGCAGAAATTAGAGAAAAAAAATATTGCTGAATAACTGGATGCAGTTATGCAACTTTACACAGCTATTAGAATTTGCTAAGATGATGTGTCAATCTAGGCAATTGCTCCTCCTTGGTAACCATATAATTTCACTAAACTGAACTCCCAGATTGGAAGACAGGCTGATCATGTATTTATGTTGTAATGACATGGTAAGAATTACCACATTCAACCACTGTATGGAAGGTACTTTGCAATCAGTTTTGACAACTTACCAGACATGATAATTTGAAATTGCTCAAATCATACTGCTGTCCTGTAACTTAAGCCTAGATTCTCTGCGTTTCTCACAGCTTCCGACATCTACTGCATGCTTGGAAAGAAGGAGGAACTGGTTCCTTCTACCTAAAAACATAACCTTGCTTTGTATTCTGAATTCAGAAGACGTTATATCCTCTAGATGTCATTACAAAATTTCACTGCTTCAGTTGTGTTTTAGTCCAAGATATCTGAACGGATTGATAAAATGGACAACATTCCCAAAGTTCATGTGTCTTCATAAAAACATGAAAAAAAATATTGTGCTCAACATAACAAGGCACAGTGATTTTCTAATTTTAAGAAATTAGAATGGGAAATTAGGAATAGAATCCACAGGATGATGACATGATTGCCACCTCTTATTTGAGGAACCTCTCCTCCTTGGTCATCTAGCTCCTGAACTCTGTTCCCTTATCCCTTCTCATTTCATTTCCATCGTGGTTAGTGCTACTTCTTCCCCTTGTGTGTAAAGCCGGTTTTTCTGAAGCATAGTAGCAACAGAGGTGGTGCCAGAAGGCTGGTCCTACTGGAGGTCCCCTTCACAGACCATGCTGATGGCTGCTGTTTATATTCAACTTTTCCTGTGGATCTACTTAGACATCCCCATACCACAAGCCTCTCGGTGCAACAGAAGAATTTTGGCACCTTCTGAAGTGTTTAGCTTCATCACATTTGGCATCTTTCAGGCTAGAAACAGCAGCCAGAATGCTTCTGAATTATTTTTGTGACTCCTGTTCCTTAATTTGGTATAAAATCCCATTTAGCATCCTCACTTTCATATAGCTGGCCTGAAATGATGAAGCCCATCTCCGTGATTTATGAGAAGATAGGGCCATAACAGGATTATAACTTCTCAATTTGGGCACCATTTCCACCAAAATGGGGACTTTGCTGACTTTCAACCAGAGGGGAAAGACTTCCAACCATTCTCAAGGCCTAAGCCATTCTCTGTCTGTGCATGCTGGAATTGTATCTAGTCAAAACCATACTTACAAGGCTATCATACAGGTTTTAAAATCACATTGTCACTCCCTTTCCTTTTCTTCTGTGTTATAAAACTGCTATCAGAATGATTATCAGCAGTACAAGGAAGTCTCCCAGAAATCACTGCATTTTCAGTTAAGAACATTTCCACAGAAGCTTTACATATTGAACGCATAAAAGCTAAATTACAGCTTTAGATGATTGCAAATTGTCTCACATAGGCAAAAACTAATCTTTTCCCTCAAACCAAGAGCTTGTTTGGAATATAAAAGGTCTGTGAATTGCAAAGCCAGGTTATTTCAAGGAAAGAGAGGTCATCCTATAGTAAGAACACAAAATGTTAAAGCACTAAAAAGAGATGTGATCTGAGGAACAGGAGGAAAGACACATCAATTTTATAAAGGAGGGAGGTGAATTTAGGTGTGAGGAGGAGGTAAGAGACTGTGCGGGGAAAGGATCTAAAAGATTTTAGGCATAGGTTTTCCTGGCACACAAGTTTCCAAATTGCTCAATTTCCGTCTTTTCCTCTGGGGCTGCCAAATCTGAAGCAAGACAACTGTAACCCTATCCTTTCCTGCCATTTTGGCACTGGAGTAAAGACAGATACAGGGTCCTAGATACAGGTTGTGAACTGGGAAATCCTGGCTTTCAATGACCTGGGAGGAAAACTAACCTGGATACCCAAACGGAAATACGGATGCAGAGGAAATCTGTTTTGTGACTGCTTGGTCATTCTGACTCGGGCTAACAGCAACCTCACACTCTTCTTCTGGGCTCCTGAGTTAGTGCTCTCTTTAAAGAACTAAAAACCTCCAAATTTTACTCCCAACTATGATAATTTATTTTTTTTTCATTTCCATTGCTGGATTTAATTTCCATTCATTTCCATGCCATTAACTTTGCTTCTATTTCTCCATATGTGAAACTTTACTTAGATTAATTCCCTACCTCCTAATTATGTTTCACTGACATTTTTCACATCAACATCTGTCAAAAATCTTTCTTGACTACATGAGGGATTTTTTGGTAAATAACTGACCTCACACTAATTTTCTATTAATTTTCTCTTTAACACATGACAACATATACTACCCAAAATTTAGGCCTACATTGTTTTAAGCAGTTACTAAAATATATTTTGTTACTGAGTTTTCAATAAGTAATTGAAAATTTCTAACAGAGTATTTTTTTTTAAAAAAGGAATCCACTTCAACTCTTATAACAAGGGAATTCCAAAATTTCAAGCACATTTTGAAGTGTTTCTTTTGCAAATGCTGTTAACAAAGGTGCAGAGAGATTATGCATCTCTAAATATTTTAAAGGTGCAAAATAATTTTTAGAAGTTGAAACATAGCAGCTACCCATTATTTTTACAATAAATGTATACCTTTACTTCATGTATAATCATACAAAATAACTCGCAATAGTGTTAACGTGCTGGCATCCCTTTCTTTTAGCAGGACAAATTAGTATGCATTTATTTAACCTGTCATTACATCATACTGTACATCAGTCACTATGCAATTACAAAGGTAATGGTTACCATGTAATACTGACAAAGCCACTGTTTGGCTCTTGTAATTGGTAGTCAGTAAAATGCATTTTCCACATGATGAATGAAGTAGCCAGCAAAACAGTCAATGCTGCATGAGATTTGCCAGAACAAAGATTAGTTTTAGGGTCCTGTATGAGCTTGAACATACAATAGCATGTCTGTTTCTTGTTTTTGCAGTTCTGCTACAAAACTATATAGAGTGAATTCAGTAGAGGAGAGGAGTGAAGGGAAAAGGAGCATATTTTGGGGCAGGGAGGGGAGGAAAAAAACTTGAAGGATAAACTTTGCCATATGTAAAGGTCAGTGCAAGGCCCATGTCAGCCTTAAATCACTTTATTTTAATTTAAATGCCTTCTCTTTCTGCAGCAGCTCTGATATTGGCTGTGGTTCCTTGACAGAGTGAGAGATGCTAGGTCTAAAGTGAGCCATTTAGTATCTGGAGCTGATGCAATGTGCAGTCAGGATATCTTCCCACAGGTACATTTATCTCTCTCCTAGACAGATGAAGACAGGTTACCTTTAACTGGCAGTTGAAACTTGGCTGTATTCCTCCCACTACCTCTTATGAATTTGCTCTTTTAAACAGATAAACCCTCCTGGAATCAGTTCTTTTAAGCATTTGTGAGGGCCATATTCATACCTTTTGCACATACAGGATGATTCATTGGGAAAATATTGTCACGCTGTAAAATCTATTGAAGAATCAGATGCAGGAAGAGATTTGATCTTTTGTCTTGAATTACATTAACTTAATGGGAAAAAGTTATCAACATCACAGTGACTTACATGTTTTGAACGGTAGTCTGTGTCAAATTTTAGAAGAATTTTGGAATCTGATTGCTAATATAAAGTATATGTTTCTATCCTACACATCTGGATGAGTCTTCTTTTTTGATTTTCACTTAAAGCTCACAGGAGTGAGGTACTTTGTAAAGTAACTTTCGCTACTCTCTGACCCTTTGAGCCCAGCACATATATCACCTGGTGTGCCTTGGAGACCTTCAGTGGGGTTCCTCTCAGCTGCCCAACAGAGCAGCTTCACCAGAGAATCAGGATGTTGAAGGCTATAAAATAGCTGGAAGCATAGAAGCTGGCAAGCTAACAAGAGCGCTTTCTGCTCCTGTGCTGCAGTGCAGTAAAAAGCTTCACACTTACCTCAAAGAGGGAAAAAATGAGAAATGTATCACCGAGTTGCCTGCCACCATCATCTACTTCTTGCAGAGACACACCATAAGCCATAGAGGCTACTTTTCTAATCCTCAGACTTTCTATAGTATAAAACAGATGACCAGTTCTAGTCCTGAAAGCACCAGACAGACAGAGCTCGACTTTTCCCTTGCAGCAGGTTAAGCCTCCAATGGCTCTGTCAAACTGCAACCTGAGCTCTGTCTTTTGGGGCCTTGGCCACCCATAGCAGTAGCCCAATTAGGACAAAAAATAAGCAGCTAGGAAAAGAGAAACAATTTTTGTATTTTCCCCCCTCACAGGGCCTGTGGAAGTGTATTTATTCCAGGCAACTTGTGGGTCCCCCTGGAATCTCAGGAGCCAGCTGAGATTGATATACAATAACCACAAATTTGCTCATGAGGGCCTGACTTTGGTATGACTAGGATATTACCTCGTGTATTATTCTTAAATGTATAAACTAGATTTTATATTTGAGCTAAGAGCTATTTTGTCACATACTGCTCTCAAAATCCTCTTGTCTGGATTTTCTCTGAGTTCCCTAAATCCATCAAAGTACAATTGATTTAACAGCATAAAAAACAACAACACTTCTAGTCTCATCGAGCTGAGTATTGAGTCTGTGACAGATGTCAAAGGTCGCTGATGAAAGACAACTTGCAAGAAACAACTGCTTAAAGACAAAAATTTTCTCTCAGCTTTTCTGATAACCAATGACCTGAGGAAATGCAGCCATTCAGTCACCTCCTGCTTTACATCCAAGGTTTAATGTACAGAGTTCTGGATTTCTAGGAAAAAATAAATCTCAGAGAAATGACGTGTCTATGCAGCCACTGTATGTTGTATATTTAGCTTTTCAAATATCTGAAGGAAAACATGGTACAAAGTATAAAGAAACATAGAGAAAAAGGGATTTTCTAATAAACCTGTGACAGCTTCCCAAGGTAAAAGGTATAGATTTAGTTTCATAGGGCATCTTAGAACAAGAGCAGTAAAAACACTGAAAATGTGTTACAGAGTAATATCACATTAGCAAGGGGATGGTCTTTATATGCTGTTTCAGCTCTTCTGACTGTAATTTATCTTACTCTACAAATTCTTTTTACTGGACTTTACTTCCATCCCTCACACTTTGCAGAAAAGCAAATGATATAAATAGCTTTCGGGGCACAGGAATCCTGAAAGATTAAAAATCGGTGTTCGAATTTCATCTAGAACTAGTCCATAAAGACAGGTTTTTTAATACACATTCAGTGACATTTCAGTATTTTACATTAAGAATCTATACTTAAACACACAGTCTGTTTTCTGTGTCTTTTAACAGCATCAAACCTAAACTATAAGCTATTGGCAGTACCTCTTCTGAGTTATTTGCCTGAATTATTTCTGCAGTAAATCTCTAGAAATGTCCAGTTAAACAGTAAGAGTCATAAATATCTCATGGAAGCCATAAAATACAACAGAATTTTGGAAGTCATAATTTTAATGGATAAAACTGCTATAAAAGGAGGACCTCTGGGACTAAGGCTAAAGTAAAATTTATCTAAGAGAGCTGTGATACTAATCCATCTGCAAGTGATAAATTATCTTATGTCCCAGGTGTGACATATTATCCAAAGGGTGCCTAGTGATTAAGGACACAAAGGTATAGATGTGGCTGAGGTCCAAGAAAGCCCCAAGCAATTAGTGGTGACTGGAAATTGTCAACAATTGCTTTGAATGGTTGATAGTTTCCTCTGCACTCAGTTTGCCAAGGCACACACTCCGGAGTGGCTGTGGTTGGTTTCCAAAGTGTGCATGGGATGCAGTGGCAGGGCCTGGCTGGGGACACACACGGCTCCAGGCAGGTTGCTTACAGTCTTTTCAACAGGGTACTAATTTTTTTTGCTGAAGTCAGAGGGCAAGGCCAACAATTAGAAAGAAAAAAAAAGAGAAACTGGGAATGCTTTTTTTAAAGTACATAAATAAAAATACTCTGATTTGATCTGAAAAAGAAACACCTTAAAAAAAGTCCCTTCTGTTCTAAAGGAAACAAAAATAATTCTTGAAAATGCTGAATTGCATTGTGGTATCATTATAAACTGCTGCAGTTCTGAAAAGTCTTTCAAAGAGGCCAGCATAGTCCCCATAAATTAACAACAATAAAATGTTTAGCCAGCAGGCAGAGTGTGCTGGACTGGATATCCAAATCGGTCCATATCGTTACACAGACTGATTATGTTTCAAACAGTGAAAATGGTGAGCTGTTAACGGCAGCAAGTGTGTTTACATAACTTGGTGTCACTGGAGAAAACAGAGATCAACTCCTTGAACTCCCTTATTTGTAGGGAAGATGAACGGGATCCAGATGAATGGCTCCCCAAGCGAGACCCTGAGCCCATGCGCTGGAGGAGCCGCATTGCTCCCAGAACAGCCTGCGGCTCCACCAGACAGCCCGGGTGAAAGCTTCATCTGGCTGATAAAACGCTCGTTTCTGGAAGAGGCCAGCTTGATTATCGGCATTATTCAGGGACTGCAGAAGGAGAGGAAGAACAGAGCCATTTCGGGTTGTACTCACCAGCCGAGAGCATCTAGTATAAAGAAGAATGACATGCAGTCAGTGGATTAGATGAAGCCTGTGCATTTAAAACCTTCACACCCAAACGGACACTGCCACACATAGCCAGGTCACATTGCAGCCCTTTGAAACCCTCCTCGTGCACCAAGCCCAACGCGAGCCCGCTGGCATGGTGCCAAGTGCAAGCAGCCTCGGTGTTCATCCCTGCCTTCCCCTGCTGCTATCACCCAGTTCTCCCCATAGCCTACAGCCCACAGGCATGACAGCTGCAGTACTGCCCATGGCCGTTAGTCCTTGTAGAATATATCGCAGAAAGGACTGTCTAAACCTGGTCCTCACCACTTATATTCCCAAAACACCATCTAACAAAGATCCCTAAGAACTATTTCTGGAACCCATGACAAGGGAAAGCTTCAAGAGCAGCTCACAGGCAAGACATACATATGATAGGACAAGAAGAAGTGGCCTTGAGTTGCACTAAGAGGGGTTTAAATTGGATATTATGAAAAATTTCTTCACCAGAGAGGTTGTCAAGCTTTAGAACAGGCTATCCAGGGAATTGCTGGAGTCACCATCCCCGGAGGTATTTAAAAGATGTGTAGATGTGGTGCTTAGGGACATGATTTAGTGGTGGACTTGACATTGCTAGGTTAACGATTGGACTCAATCTTAAAGGTCTGTTTCGACCTAACCTATTCTAAGATTCTCTATTATGAACATTCTCAGTTATGAAAGAGGTAAAACCTCCTCACTATATGATTATGTTGGGCTAGATGGAGAGCTGACTCCCAAACAGAACGCAGAGTGCTGGTTTCAGCCCCAGTGACAAAGTATTTCCCACCCTCGCTAGAGGTCTCAGGATACCCAACAGAGCCAGGATAACAGCATCACAATGAAAGTCACAGCTGACATTTGGGAGCTCCCCTCAAACTTCCTGTTGTATCTCACAGTCTGACTCTTGCTCGCCTAAATCTCTGTGTCTCTTCATACTCTGCCATAGCCATGTACAGACATGCTGACAGCCCAGTCAGTGCCTTAACTAACAACAATTCGGCTGCTGTTATTAATCATATCCATCTCTATTTTTCAATTTTTAGCTGAAATAAGTTTGTCCCTATTTACACAGCAGCATGCTATGTGTCTGATTGGAAGGATTTGGGGCTAGTTATCTGCCTTACTGTAGCTTCCCAAACCCCCTTCTAATACCAGGGTTCTCATTTCCATAAAATCACATAAAAGAGTTGTACTTCTTTCCCAAAGAAAATGTTACCTATCACATTTTTTTTTGCTCTTATACAAACAAAAATGCCATCTATCTAAAGATCTCCTGGTAATTCTCACAAAATGGACCTAACTAACTCTGCTCAGTCCTCCTGGGCTTTGACATCCTTGTTGCTACTGATTTCCAGTAACTTAAAGTGGATTAAGTCATCCCTAGAAAAATTACCAATGTTTGAAAAGATGCCCTAAATATGAGGCTGTTTCTGCAGTTGTTTTCCATTGAATGCTCTCTTCTTCCCCAATTAGTCTTGTTCACTCCTTGACACAAACTCAGGATTTTGATTAAAGGCTTCATTATCTTCTCATCTGTCATGGAAACAAAACCTCACGGGAAAGTTCTTCCATATTCACTGAGAGTAATCTATCAGAGGTCGAGCTTCCTCCTGGGTATGCTGGAGGGAACCTGCTGTATGCCCTGAGGGGCTTTGGTGATGTGGAGAATGCCAGATATCATGCAGCAATATGGAGAGACAGATGAGGAGATGCTTTGAGGGAGAACAGGATCGACGGCTGCAGCTGTTCTCCACATTGCAAAGCAATTCACTGAGTTTTAGTCAGACTTTGCTTTTGCCACTTTGCTGAGTATGGGCAACTTCTCTCACCTTTGAGTATCAGGGTAAAGAGGAGTCTGCTTGGATTACTTTTGATGCATATTTTAAATGATGTTTTTGATAAGCCATGAGAAAATCAACTTCAGTGAAAACTAAATGACTAAGCCCCAGTAATTTCACCTTTCTATCACCTTAAAAGAACTACTTTTAGAAGTAAGACAGGCTGTGGTGGGGAGAAGGACAGAGGATGAAGAGAAACGGGGCACTCTGTGTCCTGTCAGAGCACACTGGGTTGCTACTTATATCCTGCTACAGTTCAGTTTACCAAATGCAAAGGGACTCTTCAGAGGGCTCCATCTGATCCCAGTTTATCAGTCAGTGTACCCTCCCATGCCAACTTGCTGTGACCCAATGAAAACAGGTTTTGGGGAGGGTCATGCTACTGCAGAGCAATCCTTTGGTGCTGCTATGATCTGCCCACTGTGTAGCAGCATCCACCGAGGTGGGGACAGGCAAGGCAAACAGCTGAAGCACCCGTGGGAGACCTACGTGAAACCATCATTGCTGATCAGTGCCTTTGACCAGACAGAGATCTTTCTCACGTTGTCTCCACTTGGTGTAGCTGTGAATGTTGTTTCTTCGTGTTTTGATACAGAGCTACAGGGTTGCCAAAATAAAACTTAGCAGGCTGAGTATCATATCTTGCTGAGAGGAGCAAAGAAGATGGGCTATAAGATTGTTAAGGAGGTTTCTTTGGAGTGCTTGCATCGCAGCTGAGTTGTGCTGGATATTTCAGCTTGCATATACCACATGGTTAAAAAAAGTTAAAACATAATGTTTCATCTATTTCACTCCAGAAAGTGAAAAGCTGTGTGTAAACCTGACCAAATGATTTTTTTTTGCAAATAAACAATATATCTGCTTTGCAACACAGCTATGAACTTAAATGCTTGCCTGAGTCAAGAAGATGAAGACGTAGGCGTTTCCAAAGTCTAAATGTTTTGCTTCAGTGACTGTAAGACAAGAGACTTTAATTTGTCATTTCAGAATAACAATTTTATTTTTACGTTGGGCTATGACTTTAAGTAAAGGAGGTAAGAGTTCACTTGCCTGAAAACAAAATGTTTTATTTTGGATTCCCACGAAATAATTTCTTTCCGTTCTTTAGGAGTTGACTGGCTTTGGCCATTGGCAGTAAATCCTTGCTGTGACTCAAAATCTGGGGAGCTGAAATTGCCTTCCCCAGATCCTGTTTCACTCAGAGACCTGAACAGGGTCTCATCCTGTGTGTCTCCGCCGTTTTCTGCTTGCCTGACTAGGCTGAGAGCTCCCTCAGGACAAGCACTGTTGTCAGACACCTACTTGTGCAGCTCCTGGCATTGGGGGTTTTTGTTTACATAGGTGCTGCTGCAGTGGGAGCACTTTAATAAATGTCTCCTCTCCCGTATAAATGTTATTGTAACTGCTGAGCACTGTAGAAAGTCCCACACCTGTCCTCTCCCAAGACTTTGTGAAAGAGAAAGGAACACAAACCAGCTGCAACTGGAAACCACAAAAGGTTTGATCAGAGTTCATCTCTGAGGTAGCAATAACAACCGTGCTATTATAACCAACATTTGAACCTATGTTCGTAAACAGAGCTGACATTTGTTCCCAGGAGAAGCTGCTGCTACGTCATGCACACATGAGCCGTATGGGTGTTTCTTCCGATTCTTACACGCTAGTTACAAAAGGCAAGTAGCAAATCCAAACTGATACCATTTCCTTGCTTCTGTCATGTAGATGTAGCAGGTGGCTGGTGTGGTTGAGTATGTAATGTTTGGATGTCTTCAGCCCTCCAGAATTAGCCATGAGGCTTCACTAAAAGACTCCCTGAACTTTAGTATAAAAATAAAATGTCAGACATATGTGATACGAAAAAGGAAACAAAAGAAAAGCTGTAGTTGCAAACCTAATATGAGCTTACTGAGGTCCAGGTTGCCACAGACATCACTGCTGTAGCTTTTAATGTGCTCTGAAATAGAAACCATTAACATCTCATGTATAGCAATCCTACATATACAGTAATTTACAACCTTACCCCAGAGTCCATTACATAAATCATTAATGTATTTTACTGCTTTTTGGAGGCAGTGGAAGAAAGAATGTGATGCTCCTGCTCTCTGCCACAGTTGCCATTGCTGCCACAGCCCCCATGAACACTATGTGACAGAATGGGACATAAATGAGGAAGAGGAATCCAGTCTAAGTAGCTTTCACTCTTTGGTCACTTTTTTCTTTTCCCAGCCCATGCCCGTTCTTCTCCCAAAGTGCAAGCACTGGCAATAGGGTCACTAAGCAAGGTGCAAGGGGGCCCTTTCTCCTTGAGACCTCTGCAATTGCCCTTAATGTTTCCGTAAGCTGGAAAATGTGCAGTTACAGGGCTGTATTTCAGTGCAGAAAGAGAAGGTTTGATCACTGTAGTCTCCTCTGCATGTTTTGACAAAAGAGTGGAACTGAACAATTTTCTCAAGCAGATACGGAAATGTCCCAGGTCTGGTCCAAACTCAGAAACTCACAGCTAAGGGGTAGACAGAAATCTGGTCCAGAGCTGCAGACTGTGAAAAATGTTGTGTGATGGTTGGGAGGAATGTCTGTGCAACCCCTGGAAGAACTCTTCTGAAACCACAAATCCTAGTCAAATCCCATCTAGATGCTAAGGTCTCTAGACCATGGAGCATGTCTTTTATTTGAGTGCAAGATCCCAGGCAGACTTATTAAAAACCATGGAAAGAAATAATCAGCTGTAGGCTCTGCCATACCTATTTATTGAAGCTTGAGATTGGAATTTTTGTCAGAGAAAGTCAGGCTAGTGAGCAATATTTCATACTCTACATGTTGAAAAACAGTGGAATGAGGAAATTTCAGTGGCTTAGCAAGGGGCAGATGTCACAAAAAAGAGGAAAGGTACTGTTCTTCCATATTTTTCCTGTGTCAGACCTAAGGAACCTTCCTCACAAAGTGGCGCAGCATGATGAGGTCCTACTGCAAAAACTCATTGAATTTTCAAATTAGAATTGACTGTTATTTTGCCTTATGATGATGTAATCAATGTAGTCATGTAGCCACATAGAGAGGTACAGTATAGCACACAGTGAATTTAACATTCACATAGGTAAGTGGTGCACCAGACTGCAACAGATTGCATTAACTGTGCTCGTCTGACAACTCTGATTGAGGCATTAAGTCAAAAATATACTCAGATTCTTCACAGATGAATTATTTCTGTAATTTGTTACACCCTATGTGCATGTAAGTCTGGACAAGCAAGAATTTCTGAATTTAAAAACTTAAAAAGAAGACTGCAGGGCAAAAAAGTAAAGTTGTCACGTGTAATGAAGATAAAGTACCTTTGCAATAAATTTAATTATGCAATAAAATGCCAGAGTGGTGTGCAAGGAATTTGCTCAAGATTTAGAAAGTCGACTTTCATTCATTTTATTTTGCATTCTTGAGCACCAGCAGTCAGACTTCTGAGAGAATAAAGTATGTGTATTACCTCCTTTATTTGTCTTTTTAAAATGTGCCAGAGACATTGTGTATACCTTGATTAATACAAATTCTTCTATTTAAGACTGCAGAAGCCAAGAGGAATTCATGTAAAGGTAATTATTTATTTGGTTTCTGCATAACATGCTTGAATATAACATGTCAATTTCTTTGGAAAAAAATTATCTGTGGTTTATGTCATTGTTTATGCATTTTTCCACAAACATATTGTCCCACATTTTTTGCACTGTGATTCAGTGATACAGATGTAGATCTCAGAGATCTATCTGCATGACAAACATGATTGGAAACTCAGTGATAATTCTTTTGGGTTTTGCATATTTAGTCAGCTGCTAGGAATAGAGGACTTAAGAAATATCCTTGCAGTTTTTACAGAAACAAGTTCATAACTGAAATGGATGTGATTTTCCCTATTCATGTAATTTTTAACCACAAGACAATGATAAGCTTGTATACATATTTGGATACACTGACCCACATTTTATGCTGATATATCCTGGCAGTGCCTCACTGACTTTAGTAGGGCTTAAATTAACTTGAAAACCCAGAAAATTCAGCCCATTTTTCCTTACGAGCATTTCTAAAGGCGAAAGCAGTCTCAGCATTTTCCTTGAACATAGTCCCATATGCTGCAGCCCCTTCTGTTGCCTGTCATGTTGGTCATTTCAGAAGGTAATCAGGTGGTCTATGGGCATCCCATATTTTGTTGTAAGCTTGGCCTGTACACTGGTGGTGTTCTGCTGCACAATCTTGTGGCTTGCTGTATACGGATTTGGGCTTGGCTTGCACTCACTGTGGTCTAAAGTCATGTTGGAAGGATAAGATCCAAAGTCTTAAGTAAGGGGATGGTTTAGAGCCCTGTGGAGGTTTTCTAATGGAAGGGGAAAAACCCTGCCACACAATCATCTCTAAAGAAGGGATTACCTGTTTTCATTTACCACTGAAACAAATCCAAGCATCTCTGAGATGTTTTTGTGGGTAGTGCACAGCTGATATTGTGTGAAACGCTGTGAATTACAGCTGAATCATCTTCTCAGCAATGCCCATGTAAGGCTGAAATGATTACTTTTTCCTGAAGGAGTAATCCAGTTTTAAGCATTATAACTGAGGGCGGAATTTTGCCCACTGGTTGAATGTCTTTGCCCCAATGAAGAGATGAAACATAGTCAAATCAAAGCAGCAAATGAATTCTCCTCAGAGGTGTAATAATTTATATTGGTTAAAACCAATGCACATCTGGGATAGGTTTCTCTTGAGCCCGCATAAAAAGGAATTATTCCTCTACACTTTTAGTTTGGTTGCATGCAGTAAATATTCTTCCCTTGAGATATCCTGCAGAATGGTTTCAGAAAGGAGCTGCATCTAGAACTAGCATCAGAGTAGGATTTTGGCAATGTTATGTTTCCTGCAGAGCACAACTCACAGCATAAGGATTATTCAGTTTTCCATATCCAGCCTCTGAAAACCATTGACAAAGATCTGTGAACCATGGATGCCTGCACAGCTTGGGAGAAGTGACTTTTTGTAGAGTCATAGACTGAACTCTTGGGTGACTGTGCATTGACACCTCAAAAAGAGTCTGCAGACAATAATATCATGGTTTCAGTCTTCCCTCATCACTAAAAATTGTCATTGTATCATAAAACCTAGGAGTTATAACTTCCATTAGGAGTTATAACTTCCATAGTGGAAGATAACTCAGGTACTCTGGAGGCTAGAGATTGGAGTGCGTGGGTTATACTTTCAAGAGTCCATAAAAATAACTAAAGGCTTACCTATACATTATATATATAAAAAATATAATAAAGATCTCTATTCCTTTGTGTTAAGATTTTCCTGTTCCAAATTGCAAATACCTCTCTCTCTACAGCTGACAATACACAGAAATTTTTAGACAAATTTAATAGTCATTTTGTATCCTTGTCTCTTGCCGAAAGGTGGGCTTGACCCTTGTGTAGATGAGGAGCCCAGCACTATACTGCTGTGCAGACATGCTTGCTACATAAGCACTGTATTTACTGGAAACCATGTATGTTTTAAGTTTCATAAAAGGACTGCTAAGGTCAGAGATAAAACTCACACACCATGCTGTTTGCAAAATCTCTCAGGGTGACTAGAAATGTGCTGGAACAGCCGTATTATACCCTGTGGAGCCACAAAACTTTGCTTCTATGAAGTTAGTCCTGCTTGAAATAAGAACTTGCACTGACCATTTTGTTCTAAATTACACATTTTTTTCCAGCATCAACCTCTTTCTTTGGTTTTCCCTTGACACCTCTGATATTTTCACAGGCCGTGACCTGTTTGTGTATCTCACGTAGAGGACTAGTTTTATTACACATGTTAAAATGGCATCATACTGACTAGGAAGCTTTGACACATGCTTTGAAATGAGCCTTTGCAACATATTGCTTTACCTTCTCTTTTTCAGCATGCATGTATACCCCTGTATGTGCCAGGGACACTCCTGGGACTGCACAGTGACAGACCAAAGACAATCCTGGGTGTGGTACAACAGCTCTGCTGAAATCCTACCACCTCGCTAGACTACCCTTTCAAAAACCTTGACTGCCTGACCCAAGGTCTGCTGGGAATCTTTTCAGGGTTTTACATTGGGACACTCTGGTCTGGTTGTGAATTAAAGGCGTTTGGGTGAACGTGAAATATACTTTGAAAAAAATCAAAGTAGCACAGAAGAACACCAATATCTATTAGACAACAGGCAGGATCAGTGAACTAACTGAATTTTAAGGAGTTACAATAAAAGACAATTATTTTCATATGCATGTTTCAAGATACAAAACTGTATTTCCATACTAGGTTCAAAGAGGAGAAAATAACATGTATTAATCCAAACATTTATAAATCAGAGACATCTCTTTTCAAAATTCTCTGACAGAAAATTGGTAAAATTCTGCCTGTATGGGGTTTTATATATAACAAAATACAGTAAGATGAAATATTGTCTTAGGAACAGAGACAGGTTCCATGAAATCTCTCTGCAGAAATATATGTCTTTGCTTAGAAGTCCATGGGGTAGTTTACTTTGGAGCTTTTGTCTATTTCTTTTTATCCTGCTTGGCTATAGCATATACTCCAAGGTGCTCAGAGAGTGTTACCATATTGCTTTTGCACTGGGTTTTTGCATCATGAACAAAAGGGAAAGTAGTGTCAATGAATTCAGGACACATTTTATGCAGAAAATTCCTCTCCTTCCCTGTCATGGTGTGGGAATTGTGAGGGCCTTTGAATGGCCTTAATGGAGCTGGTGTGAAGGCAGAAGTAGTGTTTATATATAGCAGCTTAGAGTAGAGAGGGAAAGCAACATGTGTGCACCGGAGGGACAAGGACAGGGCTACCCAGAAACGTCGTAAATTAACATAGTGTGATGACATATGAAAAAAAGGGACCTTGTTAACGAACCAAATCATTATTGCAATGAACGTTTATTTTTAGAGTTACAGGAGGTACGATTTAGTGGCTATTAGTAAAAAAAAAAAATTGGGGGGGGAATTTCGTTCAGCATCCAACCACATGCTTCTGCTCTGCAATGCAGGGAAACAAGGAGAGCATTGGATTTCACAGATAGCACCACAGACAGCTATTAAGGCCTAATCCAGTGTCACATTTCTGCCCAGAGCTGGCTAACTACCAGCCCAATTTGCTGGCTTCTCTCTCCCTGTGTTTCTTCATTGTTTCAAGCCATACAGAGTCTTATCCTAATAATGGGTCAACCCTCAGCCAAATGTGTTCAATCGAAGGCCACCATGGGAGAATGGCAGGATATTGTCTTTCCAACAGCAAGTGAATTTCAGGCAGCTTAAGGCGGTATCCATTTCACTATAATGCTGGTTTATGTTACAGCCCTTTTCAAACTTCTAATTGCCCTGTACTGCTGACATTTATAGACATCTCTGACTTTAAATGAAAACACAACACTGAGGTCAGAAGGAGGTTCTGGGACAGCAGAGATCCCAGGTGAGGCCAAGGGAGGAAATTACTTCACAATTTCCAAATGCCAAACATGTTGGTATGGGGGGAGGAGAAAAGAGAGAAGAATAAAACTCAAAGGAGAGGGAAATCCTACTCACAACCCCAAAGGTATGGATGCTTAATAGCTACTCTTACTTAGCTGTGCATTTGAAGCTTGGAGCACAGCTAGTCTTCTCTCTCCACAGTTTTTCCTCCCTAAGTATAAATATTTAAAATTATTTATTCATCTGGATGTGTGACTATTTCAGTCCAGCTCTTCAACTGTGTTGCATTGATGAAGCTCCAGTGAAGTCAGTGACTTTATGCCAGCTGGGAACCTGGTCTCCTGGAGTGAGAATGTGTTCTGCCTATTACAGAGGATAAAACCTCTGGATTTTCTTTCTTCTGTCCAGACATCCTTATCTGAAGGAAACCGGTTTAGCAGTGGCTGATAGTAGGAGACATCATTATATAGGCTGGCTTTTGATTTCCAACATGCTGCACAACCTGTCAGCCACAGTGTGAGGCGAAATCTTTGTTAAAGGGCCAAAGAGAAAACCCAAGACATAACTGTCATTCATGCGGGGATCTGTTAGAGCAGTAGACTTTGCTCACTTCACAATACCTCTGTGTTATAAACGGCTCCATTATTCCAAGGAAAAAGTATTTTGCATGGACCAAAGTGGAGGGATGCTACCAAGTTTTTATGGAGTGTTATTTGCTCCCTTGTATCTACAACTGTTCTTGCACATATTCAGAGGGGCTGAAGGTGCTCTGTTCACCTCAGATGCTTGGCACTCCTGAGGCTGAGCCAGGCATGGCAGGGCAAGGTGGGAGAAAGCAGGGATTGTGCTGAGGAATGCATGTTCTTCATTCATCCCACTCAAAAGATCCTTATACCTTCAAGGTATCATCCCAACCTATACAAAGGAAACTTGCATCAATGAGAAATGGAGAAGAAACTCTTCAGAGCTATGACCTCGATACCCATCAAAAACTCCAGCTTCTTAATGGGGCACAGAAGCAGCACATGATACCAGGAAAGCTCACAGATCTGTGGAGGACATGCAAGGGGAGAAGCCATGGCAGGTGGAGGGACCCCTTGGTTCTCTATGACAAGTGCTAAAGCCCCTCAAGCATCCTTAACATCCT
>NW_009720008.1:0-303 GCF_000703405.1 Apaloderma vittatum | reverse complement strand
CTGCTGAAGGATTTCCTACTGCATCAATAGAGATGATCTCTTCCTGCTACCGAGTGAAGAGAGATTCAAGGGAAGAAAGAATAGGGAATGGACTGTAGAGATTATGACATTGCTAATGGCACTAAGTGATGGTACTCTGGGAATTTGTTCTTTCTTTGTCTTTGATTTAACAAACACAGGCAGGCAAGAGATAAAACTGTAATCCAAAATTAGATTGAGAGGAGATATTATGCCAGGCTGGATGGGGCTTTGAGCAACCTGATCTTGTGAAAGGTGTCCCTGCCCACAGCAGAGAGGTTGGAA
>NW_009720007.1:0-3188 GCF_000703405.1 Apaloderma vittatum | reverse complement strand
TTTTTTTTCTTTTTCCTCCACAAGTAACATTATATCTATGTCAGGGTTGTTTAGCTTTTCATTCATTGATTGTGTTTTGTGTGTGTGGTCTTGGGTCTCAATCTACATTCTGTTCCATGGAGCCTTCAGTCTGGATTTTTATGTACAAGAGTTTGTCCTTCCCAAAAGAGACTAGTTGTTCGTAGCACTGAGGGGTAGACTTGGAGGGTCTCTTGGGTACATGATCATAATGAAAGGTCAGTCCCTTTGATCGATACAGGCCCCTCCATTGGGACTGGGAGCTTGGAATGGTAGTGATTTTCAGTCTTTACCACCTTCCCCTCAGGAGGAGATGCTACGTTTAAAAGCATCACAAATGCCTCAGTGAATGATTTCCTCAAGTAAAATTTTTAACACAGTTCCTGAATATGCCTTTTGAGTAGGAAAGGCCCATCTCCGTTTTTGCTGCATGGAGAAGGTAACCTATTTATTTATTTTTATTAGAATTGAATGAAGGACTAGGGGAAGGAGAGGTTCTTTCTCATAGCGCAGTTGCTGTTAACCTTGTTTGAGTAGAAATCCTTTCAAGGGGAGTCCTGGAGTCATTGGTGTTGGTAGCGTAACAAGAATCTCATAATTGTTTCCACCTTAAAGCAAGAGCGAGATGGTTAGCTCGCAGAGTCCAGGCCTGAGTGACCTGGGACTCTACTGATGTAGTAGAGGCTGATGTATGCCACCTTATGAGGGAATATGTTGTTTTCAATCAGCAAGGAGGAGGTTTTGTTACTGAGCACGCAGACACATGCACTGTGCAGGTGCCAAGTGTGGTTATCCTACCTTCTGTGCCTGAAAATATCCTGAGAATATTTACAGCCCGCATCATTCACTTAAGTTGCGAGACACCTCATGGGACTTTGGTTAGATGCTCTGGAAAACCTTCTGGGCACAGTTCTTTTCCGGCTGTCTCTTGGTGTGCTGAAGTTGCTGTTACCGTATCACATGATGGTTTGCAGGAGGGGACCATGCCAGGATTCCTCTAGTTTGGAACTAGTCCATTCCCTGCTTTCTGCACAGAGCACCTTCTAGTGCATTGTTCAGGGATTTTAGCATGGACAATACTTGAGATGTGAGGCTGGAGATCATTAATGTGCTTGAAAGGCAGAAATGTTTACTGGACTATTAAGGCCTGTTGTTTTTAATGCAGCACAAGAAGTCCATCCGTTGGCTGTCCCTGACCTTGGCACCAGCTGAACTATACTGTTCAGGAAAAGTTGTTTAGTGCTTTGGGGCTGTGCAGTACAAATGTAACATATTGTCCACTTTGTCTCATGGGTCTTGCATGTGTTTTATGTATTAAACTCGTTGCAAAGCTAAAGGCTAAGAGGATGCTGTCAGTAAGACAGAAAATACTACTGTGAGTATAGAATATGTCCTTGAATGACTTCATGAACAGGCTGTGCTGCTTCTTCGTTGGACACTCCCACTCAAATAGTTTACTACATAAAAAACTAAAAATAAGAGAGTGAGAGAAATAAATTACAGCATGCCTTTTGTTTATTTGATTCATTTTCCTGTGTGACCTGCAGCTTCTTTTGTACATTGGCAACTGTGTCATGGGTTTTATTTGTTCTCTGCTTGTGTAGTAAAGGTGAAGTATGAAGGACTGTGCACATCACCTTCTTAACTAGTTGGATCGGGGAACGCTAAAAAGGTCACAAACACAATCTTCCTTTTAAAAACAAAAGCAAACTCTCTATATCTCTGTATATGTATATAAAAATATGTAAGTGTGCTTCTGGTTGTGACCAGCTGCAAGTAGCTTGGTGTTAGTGACGGCTCTGAGAAGTTCTTCCCTTGCTGCCCTTGGCAGGAGGCTGTTACTTGACAAGCGCTTGTGGAGCACTTTCGCTGATCAAGAACTTCTGGGGAGAACGAGCTGCCTGAGTGCCGAGCTCAGAAACCAGAGATACCCTCCGGTAGTGGGACAAGAGGAGAACAACCAACAGGACAGTACCTTCAGCTGATGATTTTCAGGTAGAGCTTGGGGCTGAACAAAAAACCAGGATAATTGTTTTGTTGGAAATCCCTGTTTGAGAGGTGTGGTTCACAACAGTTCCCTTGGGGCCACAGCGTAAGTGTAGTGAAGCAGTGTGGACGATACAGCTGGCAAATCCGCTTCAGCTTTGAAGTCTTTGCATTTGAGAATAGAATTCAATTATGGCGACCTAAAGAAAACGCTAAATAATAGAGCTTTCCCACCCTTCTTTCCATTTAAGTCATGCAGAGCGAAGACAAACTGCGTCATATCTTAGGTTCAGCTTCTTTGTATGCTGCACTGTTAAAAAGAACAAATCCAGATTTCCAGTGGCATACAGCAGGTAATCAAGAGGAGAGGAGGTGGAAGAAAAGCTTGCCTACAATTCTAAACTTAAGCAAAGAGTAGAGTTCTGTGCCATGGATGTCTTCATGTTTGTTTCTGTTTTTTCTCTCTACTCAATTTTTACTGCTCTTTCAGAGTAGGGCCGTAACTTCAACTGAAGAATAACAAAGCAGCTGGGATTGCTTCATCTTTAAAACCAGGCCTGCATGTACGTTTTCTTTCTGCGTCCCTCTGAGATTTACTTAAAAAAAGAAAATGCCGTCACACAAAACTTGGTTACATCAGGCCCAGACACTAAGTTGCCACCGGTTAACACGGTGATGATGCCCTACGTGTGGATGGATTACTTCTTGCCTACTGCAGCATCAGAGTGCAAACAGTTTATCGTGTAGTAACTTCTGGATCAACATCCTTGTGGGCTGCCAGCAGAGACTTTTCTCTTTTTTTCCATTTTTCTTCTGACTAACTCACTGTGTGATGCTTCTGTGCTGTAGTGTTGACCCAGCAGTGGCAGCAGCATCTCTCAGGCGTGCTGACTCAGATGTTTATTTTGCTTTGCAGTACTTTGTTTGCCAGTAAGGCCAAACCTTGAGTCCTACTAAAATCAGCAGTGTTTTCCAGGTGGCTGTGAGACTGCATCCGTTCATTCTTAGTTGCAGGGTTAGGATGCAAGCCAAGGGAAGGAGGATGTTGCCTGACAGATTTCAGTTATGCCCACCATGGGCTTGATGCAGTTTTACCACCACGATGGTGATTCCCAAGGTGGCCGTAACGTATGGGAATCGCTGGTGCATGTTTCACAACCAGAACGTGAAGTTAACAGTGGCTG
>NW_009720006.1:0-14223 GCF_000703405.1 Apaloderma vittatum | reverse complement strand
AATACATATATATTTATATTTGTATTTATTTATGTATTTATGAGCGCATAACCTGTGAGTTCCTGTATGAGAACCTTTTTTTGATCCTGTATCCACATAGACTACATACCTCTGTTGCCAACAGGAAGCAATTCTGTCTTTGAAAAATGACCTAGTAACTCCCATACTGATGAGGTTGATAGACCACTTCTCTTTCCCCAAAAAATCTCCATCTTTTCTTCTTCTACCCACAGTTACCTATAGCTGGAAGATTTTCCAGAGAGATTTTGAGATGTTCACAAAAGGGTTAACAATCTAAAAGCACAGGTCATCATGTGAGTATTATTTAAAAAAATAATAGTCTTGAGATGGTCTATGCTGTACGTATGAAAGTATGACAGTTGTTCCTATGTCACAAGTGAGAGGTCAACTTGTCACCCCTTGCAAGCAAGGAAAGGGAGAAATGGGCATGATATTCAGATCATGATCAAGTCATGTCACGTGGCGGTTATGCTGATGAAGATACAGTTGCTGGCAATTTCAGAGGGACTGAATACACTGGATAGAATGAAAATTTTAAAGAAACTACATTGTGGTCTGCCTGTGTGACAAAATAAGGCTGAGCAGATAGTCAGACTTAGCTAAAAAAGCAATAAACTCACCATTTTTCACACTGAAGAAACTTGCTTCTTGAAAGAGAGATGAAGAGAGCAGAGTCACCCACCAGTTTCAGTTGAAATTACACCAGGAATTACACCAGGAATGGTGTAATTAGATTAGATCAGAAATTAGAATAGTGTAATTAGATTAGATTTGAAATCTGATGATGTAATAGACCACAAAGGAAATTAATATTTAACACTGATTTTTTTATGTCATTTGGCCTGCTCTTGGATCATCCAAAAAACAAGCCAATCATATCAAATTGAGGTTGTAGCAAATTTCATAGTGAACATTTTTTGAGAAAAAAGTCATCCATACCTGAATCAGCTTAAATGATTTTCCACAAAAACTTAGGAATTTAAACAACTACCATTAAATGATGTAAAACAAGACAAAGCCAGCATAAAGAATCTATTAAAATTCAAGAACCATGAATGAATTTTTTCTTACCTATGATTTCTATCTTTAGCCTAGTAATCATGAATTCTCTATGAAGAAAATGACATGACATTCCTACATACATAGTTCAAAAGAACAACCAGGACAAAAAGAATGCAGTTTTTTGCCTTATGTGAACTTGTGCAAAAGACAGAATGGGACAACCTGAAAATGAAGTCAACACTTCTCTAAACATGTTGTCATACTGAAGTAAAAGATGGCAAATTTTACATAGAGAAGACAGGAAAACCTCACATGCTATATTTGATTGTGTCTTCACTTTTTGTAAGTCTTTGTCACTTCTTCATTCACTGAGCATGAACTCCATTTTCTTTACTTTATTAATCATGTACCATACTTTCCTGAAAGAATGGAAGAAGAAAGCTATGAGTAAAAGATCTATTGCTTATCTTGTTCATAATCAGCTTACTAACTTTGAAAGAAGGTTTTCACAACAACTTTAACAGCCAAATATAACAGCTCATTTAAAGAGCTCTTTGGTGAGAGAATCTTAATTTGCGTGCAGCAAAAAAATTTTTCCAGACTGATGAGGAGTTCTGAAAATATGGTGGAAAATTCCTCTTTTACTCACTATACAAGTTACAGCCTAGTTGCATGGGAGTTTTGAACAAAATTTTCAAAGATGTCATGGATATACTGGACACAATTTCCAAATACTCCTGTAAGAACTAGAGAACAGATCTCTCTAAAAAAAATTTCAAAATATCAACTTTAAGTACTAACAGTGTTGACTGATCATCATTTTTTCCTTAAGTAGCATATTTCACAGATGGTACATATCACCTCAGGCTGGATAACACATGCATATTGAACAAAATATCTTCAGGGCCTGAGTCTGCAAATATATTCTGGACAGTATACTATTATATAAAGATTATTTCTAATCATTCCATACAAATATTTTTAAGGCTTCATCTCTTAAATATTTTAAAATATTTGTAAGATATTTGTAATTCATGGAACATATTTGTAAAATATAATAATATTATGTAAAATATTTGTAGTTTATGGAATAAATTAGATTGTAATAAATACTGAAAACTCCTGATGCATGTATGAAAAATACACATCTGCAGGTTTATTTCTTACTTCAAAGACAGTTTCTGAATCTGTATGCTAACAGTTTATTAAATTATACTTCACACATAAATATGGGCATATGCATATGAAAATATGAAAAGAAATATTCCAACAGTACAATGGGAGTCTAGAAAATGATTAATACATCATGATAACTGGGGTCTGAAGAGAGAGAAGTATGGCCATTTGACTTTTGGCTGACACTTTCAACCATATGTGACACTTCCAACAATATGTTATAACGCATGTAAAAAATTCAAATTTTACACTTGACCAAACTACATCATGGGAAAATTTGTAATCCAGTTTGTTTCTTTAAACTGAAACTAATACCTGATTTCTAAATATGATGCCATTTCATAAAGTAAAAGCTGATCTGCAGTTAATTCCAGTTTCATTTACGGCAAAACTTTCCTTGTGAACCCCATGATACAGTTGCAATAAAAAGTGGAAAAATCAGAATTGTTTTTGTGTTATTATGTTAGGCACATTATATTTGTCAACACTCTTCACTTAGATGGAGGTTGAATCACATTTCATGAAAAATTAGTGCAGAACACCATGAAATTCTAAAAGGTTGACATACTTTTTCTTGCAATTTTATACGCTGCATTTGCCAGCAGCAATCAAATTTCTTTAACATGCATAGAAAAAGCCAGAGAGAGGAAGAAAATAGAATTGTTTGATAAATTTTAAAGCAAACAAATGCATTGACCAACTTTATAAATACAGGATTTGCTCTTTCATTGCTTTTTTTGGTCACCTTACTGTAGTTACTCACAAGCAGTTTAGGATAAGGTAAACCATATTTTGTTCTCTGTCTGTGTAATTTTCCATTCAATATGAAAACAAAATATATCAAACAAGCAAAGAAATGAAAAAGAAGTTCATTCTGACACGAGTTTGGTTGTTAATTATTCCATATCTCTACTTAAGGATCAAGAGAGGTTCCTATTCATACATTGAGATGGGTAAAAAATCTTACTAAGTGTATTTAGATACAATTTCTACTGATTTTAAACTTGCTTGGTTCAATAACTATCTAGCTGTATAGATAAATACGTATATATGTACTGTTTAACACACATATGTTAATTTTGATAACAAAGGCATGACCATATAGGTTTCTTTTTAAGGAAAAAATAACTGCAAGATACCATTGGGTGATAAAATATCACACCCTCTTCCCCAACCCTCGTCCCCAACTAAAATAACAATAAAAACCCCAGTAGCTGAAGTGAGAAGATCCAACTTGTTAAAATAAACTGTTAAAGGAAGCAATTTGCAGACAAAGCAGATGTTACATGTTTCTCAGCTGAATAGATTTAGTTGCACTTCTTCAGACTTTTTTTAATCAAAGAGGGAATTCATGTTTGTAGTTACTCCTTAAACCAAGCAAGCCAGGCAATTGAGCATTTTAAACTAGAGATATGGTCCTATGTTTCATAACATAAAATGAGCAAAATATTTGGGAAGAAAAAAACTCTTTGCTGGTAACTTGCCTTTGAAACAACAGTACTTTTTAATGAACTCTGTGATCCACATGTTCGGAAAAGTCAGTGTTTCCAATATTAGTCTTTCATGAGACATCATGAAGAAGTTTGTATTAATATTTTCATAATTTACCATCCTAATCATTTACTACTGTGAAAAACTCTTAGCTAAGTATATATCATATGCAAAAGTAGAAATAGTTATGTTACTTGCACTTGGAATTTCATCTGACACTAGATTTCAGTTGTTGATGACAGCACAAAATTTTAAGTGTTTTCATTTTCCTCCTTAGGTACTTCAATGATTTTCTTTACTGTCATCTGAATCTCAGAAATATCCTAACATCTTTCTCTTCCCAGCAGTCCTGAGCTGTGGTTATCAGTACTATAAAGATACAGAGGAGACAAATCACTTATTTGAGGTACAAATGTAGCAGTGAAGTGAGTTAAAGTCTTGTAAACCCTATAGTAACATCACAACCACTGTACTGTCTATTTTCAGGGGTGAAAAATAATGGTTTACATCAGCACTTCTCAGTTTGTAAGGAATAACTCTCTGAAGACAGCATACAAAGAGGGAGAAAAAATTACCCAAAGTCAGAAAAAAAGTATTTCAATACAAATCCTATATTTTACGAAGAGTTACAGAGAATTCTGAATCTTCTGTAGCAAGGCATAAGGTATGAAACTGGCGAAATGTTGTTTTAGATAATACTTATTGATGCCATTCTTACTTTCATCTATACAAAATGATCTTTGCAACAGAGATTAAATTGACAACCATAACAGAGTGAACAAGAAAGTAGACACACAGTACTCAAAGTCCACTTATTTGAAATTATTACTGGGATTTTTGTGTGATGAAGTCACAGGTGGAGTCTACAGCAAGAGCAAAGTACATACTATTAGTACAATTTGTACTATTAGTACAATTTGTTCTTTTTCCACAGATGTCCCTCACACATATCTACTCTTTTCATATCAACACTTGTGCTCAGAGAGCTATGCTTTACCATGAATTTAAATAATTTAAGTAATTATTTAGAGCTAGAAAAGATCTAGAAAAGAGATCTTACTGAACCATAGGGAAATTCAGGCAGACAGGAATTTCAGGAAGTTTCTAGTCCATCCCACTACTCAAGGAAATGCCAGCTGTGAGGTCAGATCAGCCTGCTCAGGACTTGGTCCAAACAGGTCTTGAAATCCTCCAAGAACAAGTGAGAATAGGCAAAATGAGAATCTGTTTAACAGGGGAAAATGCCAGGTTCCTCCTTGTTATTCCACCTCAGGAGGAACAGGCCAGTGTGGGCTGAAGGCTGACTGACTGGAAAGCAGTATGGCCTTGGTGATAGAGCCTTGATAAGTTGTGAAGTCTCCATGGTTGGAGATAATTCAAAACTTGACTGGACACAGACCTAAATAACCTGCTCTACCTTACCCTCTTTGAGCAAGAGGGTCAGACTAGACAATCTCCGGAGTTGCTTCCTAGCCTCAATGATTCTCTGATTCAGTGATACAGGGACATCTTCGGGTTGTTTAAAAGTTTCAACCCTCTCCTTACTCTGACCTGATGGTATGTAACAAACTTCCCCTGAATACAACTCTTACTGACCTTTCCAGGAACAAAAACATTCACCTATACGAAAAACAGTGCGTTCTGGAGGACTAGGGAATCTATTGTCACCCTATATGAGTACTGACACCTGTACGAGCACTGATGAGGCTGCATCTCAAATCCTGTGTTCAATTTTGAGTCCCTCACAACACGAAAGATGTTGAGATGCTGGAGTGTGACTCAAGAAGGGCAATGAAGCTGGTGAAGGGTCTAGAGCACAAGTCTTATGAGGAGCTGCTGAGGGAACTGAAGTCTTTTAGCCTGGAGAAAAGGAGGCTGAAAGGAGACCTCACAACTCTCTACAGCTACCTGAAAGAATTGTAGTGAGGTGGGAGTTGGTCTCTTTTCCCACATAACAAGTGATAGGACAAGAGAAAATGGCCTCAAATTGTGCCAGGGGGTGTTTAGATTGGACATTAGGAAAAACTTCTTCACTGAAAGGGTTGTTGAACATTGGAACAGGCTGCCCAGGGAAGTGGTGGAGTCACCATTCCTGAAGACATTTAAAAGACATGTAGATGTGGTCCTCAGGGACATGGTTTAGCAGTAGACTTGGCAGTGTTAGGTTAGTTGTTGAAATAAGTAATCTTAAAAGTCATTTTCACCCAAAAAAATTATATAATTCTATGATTCCACAAGAAGAGGGCAGAGGGGAGGGATTATGCTTATGTAGTGTCAGGTAGTATTAGGTATAAAATCAGTAATGTTTAAAAATCATAGGTTTGGCAGAATATATATGCAACCAGCATCTTAGACACTATTTATCATGTTGATATGTCAGTTGACTTTTTAAAGGGATGTTTTAAAGGGACTTTTTATGTTGAGTAGAAAGCAGCTACCTTGAAAATAGGATAGAATTGAGAAAAAAAATACCCTTTGCCCAGACTCTGGTGATATCGTCAGTCACATCCACATCTCTGGCACAACACCAGATGATTTGCAACTGGTGCAGAAAAGGTGACAACATCATTAAATGTCAGACATTGCAAGTTTCAAGGAGAGCTATGAAAGGAATTTCCATACTTCAGCTATATCAATGTAACTGGAGATCTAATTCCATAATAGAGATAGCCTTTGGAAGACTGTTGCCTTTGTGAGCCCCCCTCCTTGGTGCTTGGAATACATCTAAGGAATCGTAGTTGAGAGAAATTCTGCAGACTGTTATGAAGAATCACAATGTGATCAACTTGAGTACAGAATCTGTTTATGAGTATCTACACATACTGTTTAGTCTTGCCCTGTGACCCAATATCATGAAATAAGACAGCATAATATTCTAAATATGGATGCTACTGTTGATTTAACAGAAATAGTACCAGTACTCACCCTACCTAATAGCTCTGAATTACAGTCAGCCACATTCAAACTACTCAGGGAAGTGTCACAGATTTTTTCCATGTAGTGTCTTGCAGTTTTATAATTGTTGCATTCAGTAGTTTCTCTTTTTTATTGGTAATAATTACAGAAAAATTATAATTTTAAAAAATATTCATTTAAGAGACATTTAGGGGAATATTCTTTATTTTTTCTGAATGAATTAGTAATGTTAGCAAAAATCTGGAAGCTGTTGCTAGTTTTAAAGTCTCACATATTGAGACAAAACCAATAATAACAACAATAAAAAAAAAGAACAAAAAGAAACCCCACAAGAAACAAAGCCAAAATTTGGCTGTGTTACTCAACTCTTCGTGCTCTGGCAGAGGTGTTGGACTAGATGATCTTCAGAGGTCCCTTCCAACCCCTACCATTCTGTGATTCTGTGATTCTGTGTTTTACCATTAAATACATAAGATGCTGGAAGGCAGTTTGAATGTGCTTGAGAATTTTAAAACCAGGGTGATCAATCCTCAGAAAAACAAGATATCCCAAGTGAAGTCAACCCTCATGAACCTGCTCCTTAATGCCAGCAAACCCCAGGTGAGGTAATTGTTCTCAGTGAACTCTGAAGGATCAGTGTGGGAATTTTACTGCTAAAAGCTTGTTTTAAGAAACTTAAGCAGTCATAAACTGTTCCATTCTGGCTTTAGGTAAGACCTGAATTGTTCAGTTCAGTTTGTAAAGTAGCTTACATTGGATACTACACGATATTGTAGAATATCATGTTTTTAACTGAAATCAACTGCTGCTCTTCAAAAGTCCCCTTTTAGAGGTAAGTCAAAAAAGAGACGTGCCTCTGAGCTACACTGTGGACTGCAATATAAATAAAACCTCATTTTAAAGATTTTTATTCTGGTAATATAATTTCATAAACAATAATCATATCTTAATTAAAGCTAGACAGGTTCTTTCTAATGCCATTAAAATCCCATCAAGTTACAGAACAATTTGTAAACTTTTGTTTAAAATTGATGAAAAGTTCACATAACACAGAATTCTGTTATGGGATTGCCATGATCATCTTGAATCGTAGAAAGGATACAGAGTGCAGAATCTTGTGTCATCTACTCCATTTCAACGTTTTCCACAAAAGTTTTATTCTATGTCACTCAGTGTATGCTGAGTTTAAAAATGAGGAGCTTTTTTTTTTTTCAGTAATAAAGAAGGTTGCCTGAAACAGATAAACCTGCCCTTCTAGTTTTGTGTTTGAGATATTTTAAGAGGTTGATAGAAGCGTTGGCCCTAACTGGTGAACTTGAGCATATATGGATGGTGCTGCAGTACAGCTCAGCAGCATTTACATGTATTTCAGTGTATCTTAATGTCCCTGTCTTCTCCAAGTTGCTTTCAGTAACGTGCTCCACTGTGATGAACAGGAACCTAAAACATTATCATCTGAGTCATACTGCATTTCCAAATCTGATACTGGCCAGTTGACATCTGATCTTTAGTGGGTAAGCAGCATCTCGTTAGAGATCTGATCTCCTCAGTGACCTGATCATGAGGCAGGCAGATGATTCTGATGGTTTTTCAGCACTTCCATCATTCATTGTGATACTGACAGTCCAAATCTGAGTAGAAAATTTTGAAGTATTTAAATTTGTGGTGTTTGAATTTACTCCTGATTATTAGATTTTCCTGTGACCTTTGGAATATATTATTCCACAAAAAAACCCAAAACTATTAAGCTACTGAACCATTGGCATGGGTGCTGACTGTGAGCATGTTGTAGTGCCTTGCTGTCACAGAAGACATAGACTGGAGTGGAGCACCGAATGAACAACTAAAAGCAGCTTGAAAATCTATAGTGGTCACTCTGGCAACATTCATCACCTCTAATTTCTGTGGCAGTCTGGCACACAAATAACTGAACATTCATATATATGTATGCTTTTGGCAAATCTAGTTATTAACAGAGTTCATTGTGAGGGAGCCATTCTACAGCGGATGCTTACTTAGCACAACAGATTTAAATCTTATCAAATGCCACTTTGCCAACTATGCTCACCTAGATTGTCCATTTGTCAATTTTCTCATAAAAATAAATTTTCTTCCAGCACAGTTTTTATGAACAGAAAGTACTACCTGTAAGAAAATCAGAAAACCACACTGTTAATCTTCTTGTAATATCTTTTCAAAATACATTAAAATCAGTACAAAACACTCAGTGATGAGTACATGGTGAGTAAGGAGTTTGCTGTAGTCACTGATAGCTAAACTGTACTTAATCCTTATTGCCTTTAACAATCCTCACACTTTTTCTGTAGGATGGATGCTCTTTTTGACAGTGACCATCCTTCTGTTTCTTGTTTCAATATGATGTCCTGACGGAATTTCTAAAGTAAATGGTATTACCATGCAAGTGGCCTACTATCTACCATTGGATCAAAATGAACAAATCATTTTGTCATGTGGATTATCTGTGGTTTTGTTTTTCCTTTGTTTTCCTTTATAAAAAGAGTTTAGCAGTTTTTATGGTATCTAACAGGAGTGTCTGAATATGAATACTTCCGGTTCTAGCAGAACTGTGGCACACTGCACTATCGGATGAATATAATCTATCATATCAGACTTTTCTGTCTTGTTTAGTTTATTCTTCTATTCCAAATGGATTGGTTATGTCATTCTTAGAAACCACATTTTCATGACATGTTTTTAGAAGATTATGTCATTAGAGTATTAACATGACATTTTAATGAAGCATAGCCCATATTTCACCTACCCTTTTTTATCACCATTTAAACTGAGACATGAAGAAAGATATAGACATAAGACAATCTTGAATAGAAAATTAATGGCAAAAGCACTAGGGTAAATCTTTTTTAAGTCTACATAACAAAATCTAATAACCTGATACTAGGAAAAATATTTGATACTTAACACCCTTTGCACATTCTGCAGGTATTCTAAGATTGTACCAAAGGACTTAAACATATACACAGGTATTCATAAAGACACAGGAGATCTTGTAACACTCTAGGACAAAATTCTGCAGCAGGGCTGATTGCTTTCTGCAGTGAATTTGTGGTAGTGGTAACAAGGCTTCATAAAAGTCATAACTTGCTGTAAAAAAAAAAAGACTGAAAAGAAATGCAGAGCAAGAAATACGCTGATAAATGTATCAGTGTTATTAGAAGTAGAGCCATGGGAGCTTGAAAGAAATTGCCTGGCACGAAAGCACATTAAGTTTTGAAGAACTTAATAGAAGCCAAGGGAAGTGTTAAAGAAATTAGGACAGTAAACCGAGGCTAAAAAAGAAGAGAAATAGGCAATTAAAAAGACAGCAAAAGCAATGGAATGGAAAGCTGTGCTCTATAGTTTGTTGCAGAGGTTTCTTTAAAGACACAGTGCAAATTGAATGCCCAGCTGTACTGAGAACATACCATCATAGTTTCAGAAAACAAGCCTTAAGACTTCTCTGTTTCAGTTTAGACCAACTTTGATCACTGACGTGATGGGAGAATTTGAAATGCTTTGGGCATCTATTTCTGTTAGCTAGTAAGGGTCTGCCCTGGTGAGGCCACATCTGGAGTATTGTGTCGCATTCTGGGTTCCCCAGTTACAGAAGGACAGGAAACCTCTGGAGAAGGTCCAGCAAAGGACTAATCTCTCGTATGAGAAAAGGCTGAGGGACATGATGTTTTTTAGTCTGGAGAAGACTGAGGGAGGATATTATAAATGCTTTTGAATACTTAAAGGGTGGATGTCAGGAGGATGGGGTTAACTTTTTTTCGGTGGAGCCCAGTTACAGGACAAGAGGTAACAGGCACAAACTTTGAGGGTGACAGAGCACTGGAACAGGGTGCCCAGGGACGTGGTGGAGTCTTTGTCTCTAGAGACTTTCAAAACCTATTTGGATGACACCCTGTGCAACCTGCTCTAGGTGATCCTTCTCTGGTGGGGCAATTGGACTAGATGATCTCTGGAGGTCCCTTCCTGACATTCTGTGATCCTGTGATGATGTGAATCACCAACCACCACTCCAGGATTAGAAGCTTCCAGTTTATGGGGCAATATATCACCCAATATAAAGAAAATTGACATATAGATGGTTTTATAATTCATCAGCTAATCTGCTATATTTGTTTAAGATTACAAAAAATGCCTGAGAGAACACTACTATTTCAGATGTCTTTGGTTATTTCCAGGCTGGTTGTAATTTACATAGGACATTTGTAAAAAACACATGTTCTTGGACAGAATGTCCATTCTTGTCTACCACTGCCTTCATTGCATTGTATGACAGTGAAATGCCTTGTTTTGAAGACCTCATTGGGTATGGTTGAGACTATTCTCTACTTGCTTCATATTGATCTCTTGAATGTAAAGGAGAGGAAGTATTTTCTGCTGTGGAGACTGGCAGTTGTAACAGATGAAGGGAAACAACCTGAAACCCTAATGAAGACCATATTTAGTCCTTTTACTGCAGACATTTGCCTGTAAATTGTTGGTAGAGTTCAGTGTCAGAAAGTTGTTTCATTAACTTCGGTTTCTGCATACAGCAATACTGTTGTGCAAGAACAATTTCAGTTCTGTCTACTGACTGCAGCATTATTGTCTGGGCTTACTATCATCGCTTTTATATTTACCATTTCAAATCCAAATTGCTAGAGGCCACTGTAGCAAGCAGTTTTCAGCAACAATTTCAAATCCTGCTGACGAGTGAGAATGCAGCAGCCTGTTATACAAGCCATGTGCTAAATGGGGAACCGGGGAAGGGCTTGCTGAGGCAGGGAGGGGAAGAAGCAGCTGTCTTCAGGTTATTAGCTGCCTGTAGTGCCTTGTGTGCTCGGGGTCACACTCTCCAGGAGACGCCACATCACTTTGCAAGTACTTTTTTAGCACTGTGGCTGCATCTCGCTCGTGAATAGTACCAGTCACCTACTGTGTTTTTAAAAGGAGGCTAGCTGAGACATTGATTTCTTCCTGCCTTCTCAGAAAAAATCAGGAGTCAAAATTATAGATACCTGTTCCTATGAATTTGAAAGACCATCTAGGTATTTGAAAGACCACCTCTTTTTGCTAATGCAGTGGCAAGAGGTATTCCTTGAGATAAGCACTCAGTTCTCTTAAGGTATTTGCGTTTCAGAAACTGTTATCTGGCATGCTAGCATTCAGATCATGATGCAAAAACTCATCTTTCCTTTAAGAAGACAGGAAAGGGAATAATATAAAGGCTGTTGATTCTTCTAGTTTGTAGTTTTCGTTCTTTTCAGGGCAATCTCTAGGATATTCTGTTTTTAAACTGAAGGAAAGATAGACAGAAATATATACTTGCATAATATCCTTTGCATTTATAAATCATCTCAGAATCCTGCTGTGTGGTCTCGTAGACCTAGCAATAACTTTATGCTTGCCTCTAAGGGACTGCTTCTGCTCTGGAATAACTAAATGGGGTTTAGGCTTCAAGTCTCAAGAGAGTTCTTCTTGATATCATTACATTGCATATCGTGTCTGCTGTGATTTTTGTCTGCTTGCTTGGATTTTTTTTTTGTTCTGTGGGCTTAGGACAACCATTTACTCATTTAAGAATCTAAAATAACATTGAAATACTGAGGTGAACACATGAAAACTACAGAGCAAGAAATTATCTGAGAATTTGTCGTGAGAATGTGGTCTGCATAGCTGTTGTTTCAATAATTTTTTTGTTTCTTTTGGAGCACAAAATAAAGATGTGAAGGAAGCCAGACAGCTTAATCGTCACGGGAAAATACTCAGTAAATTTAAAAAATAACTCCCAAAGATTCTCATTTATCTCTGTGTTTTTGGAGGTTCCAGTAGAGAATGGTTCAGTGACACTTGTTAAAGACAAAGTCACACTATTCTTTCCTGTTGACACCGAGTTATGTACAGGTTAGGAATAGAAAAGCACTTGTTAGCTCCCACCTCTGAATGCCTGATGTTTAGAGTTACTGCCTGGAACCGGTACGCAAAAAGACTCTTGCTTATACCTATACTGACTAAGGTCACTGCTGGATCTTGTGTGCCTTGCTGGGGGTGCTGGGAAGTAAAGGGGTCATAAGGAAGTAAAAGGTTGCACCTCTAGTGAGAAACAGTCAGGACAGGTGACTAACAATAGTATTCTTTTCTATATAGGTCATATTCAGTATAAAACTGAGGAATCATGGCAGTTAAGGCTTCTTCTGCAATGTCTGGCATCTGAGGGGAGCTCTGATCTTCTGCCTCTGATCCTGAGTTCCTGAAGCCAGCTCCTCCATCCAGTTCCTCTCTGTTACTGAGCCCGGGGCTTCCTCAGTGCCACCTGCTCTGCAGCATCAGTGGGGGTTGCTCTCAGGGTGAGGAGATGTTCAATATTGATTTTGCACATATTTATAAATAGTTTATTATTTTTATTATTGTTTTATTAAAGCTGCTTTAGCTTTCTTTTCCAATCTGCATGTCTCTCTGCCTCATTCGTTTTCCCTTTTTCTTTTGGGGAGGGAGAGGTGTTAGAGAGCATCTGTCAGTGTTCAGTGTTCAGACCAGCCCCAATCCTCTACAAAAAGGAAAGACCAAGCTCCCTCACCACTCCTTGCTTTAATCCCCAGATTCCAAACAAAAGATGTTCACCAGTTAAAAATACAATCTTCCTCTCAAATTCCTTGCATACAGAAGTTTAGTTAATATATAACCCCTTGGAGGACATATAACTTACTCCCCCTTACACTTGCCTGTCCATGTCACTGTGCAGACAATCAAATGGAATACGACACTTCATCATGCAAGGCAATAAACTAGAAATGTTCAGAAAAAGATGGATATTAATGTCATCTTTTTAGTTTTTTAATCCATTCGTAGTACTGTTTCTACATAATGTATTACTTGTTCTTTGCCTGGATTTTATGAGTATAAAACTAGGCCAAATACAAAATAAATGTCAATTTTATATTTGTTTTTCAAATTTAAATCACTTTAATTTTCTAACAACACTGAAAAGAAACCCTAAAAACTACCTCAAAATTAAAGAAGGGACAAAAATAAGAATTACAGATTGTAAAAGGTGTTTGACGGATGCAACTGATTCAGATTGCTCAATTTAAAGTGACTATCCTTTTCTCTTTTTATCCATCTCAAGGCATGACTGGGAGAATGTTACTAGAGAAGTAGGGAGAACAAGCTAGTACCAGTATTAAAAAAGAGACAGGATGGGTATCTGACCTGTATGTCATAATGTGGAAAGAATCTGTGGCTTATCTTCATCGATGGGCTCAGGCCAACTGCATGCAATTCAATAGAGCCAAGTGTAGGGTCCTGCATTTTGGTCACGGCAACCCCATGCAACACTA
Organism: Apaloderma vittatum; assembly: GCF_000703405.1. Taxonomy (NCBI): domain Eukaryota; kingdom Metazoa; phylum Chordata; class Aves; order Trogoniformes; family Trogonidae; genus Apaloderma; species Apaloderma vittatum. The sequence continues at coordinate 271 of NW_009720006.1, read as the reverse complement.
CAGGCTTGGGGAAGGGTGGCTGGAAGGCTGTACGGCGGAAAAGGGCCTGGGTGTTCTAATTGACAGCCGACTGAATATGAGCCAGCAGTGTGCCCAGGTGGCCAAGAAGGCCAACGGCATCCTGGCTTGCATTAGAAATTTTGTGACCAGCAGAAGAAGGGAGGTGATTGTCCCTCTCTACTCAGCACTGGTGAGGCCACATCTTGAGCATTGTGTTCAGTTCTGGTCACCTCGGTATAAGAGAAATATCGAGGTGTTGGAGTGAGTGCAG
>NW_009720005.1:0-383 GCF_000703405.1 Apaloderma vittatum | reverse complement strand
AACCCAGGAAACTACAGAGCAGTCAGCCTTATTTCTGTGCCAGGTGAAATCATGGAACAGATTCTCCTGGCAGCTGTACTAAGGCACATAAAAGATAATCAAGTAGTTAGTGACAGCCAACATGGCTTCACTAGGGGCAAGTTGTGCCTGACTAATTTAGTGGCCTTCTACGACAAAGCTACAGAGTTGGTTGACATGGGAAAAGCAACGGATGTAATTTTCCTGGACTTGTGTAAGGCATTTGACACTGCCCCACATGACATCCTTGTCTCTAAAATAGAGACTTGGATTTGACAGATGGACAACTTGGTAGATAAAGAACTGGCTGGATGGTCGCACTCAAAGAGTCGTGGTCAATGGCTCAATGTCCATGTGGAGCACAG
>NW_009720004.1:4894-13855 GCF_000703405.1 Apaloderma vittatum | reverse complement strand
TCTGTCAGGGGGGCTGGACTAGATGACCTTTCGAGGCCCCTTCCAACCCCTAACATTCCGTGATTCTGTGAAACTGCCTTGTTAGATGTGTGATACACTCAGGTGTGTTAGATTGTTTTTTTATTTAATCTACATCTATGCTGCAATACTGGCATCATATAGAAGATTTCATCAGCCTAAGGGTTGTTTGCTTTTTGTTTGTTTGATATATGTGCATCCTTATTTTCATCAGCAGCTTATAACTTCTTCAACCTCTTACATATTCAAACTTATTATAAAAATAATTTTTACATATATCTGCACTTTAGTTGTTACTCAGTGTGGAGATATGAGAAATAATTACTTCTAGTGTACGGGGCTTTAGAAAATCCAAGTATTCTAAAATTAAGAAAAAAATCCAAACACTATTTCTATGATCTTTCCCTAGGTACCTCCATTTAAAAGCATTAATATAATTAAATGCTAGTGGCCAGGAAATGATAAAGAAACATAGAATCTTTCCTGGGATTGATAACCCAAAAAGTTTTGACAGTTCTAGTGTATGAGCCCAGGCATAAAGAATAAAGCACTGGTATCTAAGCAATTGATCTGAGTCTAATAAGAACTGAGACTAATTTATTATGCACAGAATTAGTAGAAACATTTCAAAGAACAAATAATCACAATTCATAGCTCCATGTAATTTATTTCTCACTTTCATTTCTAAGATTTCTGTTGTACCTAGTAATAAAAATTTGAAGTGGATAAAAGGGTAATGAGGTTTTATGTCAACCTCTGTCTGGATTCCTAGTATTGACAGTACTAGGAAGCTACACTGCCAGCAAATGGAATACTACAGACTATGTCTGAGGTCTCCAGTGGTAGCAAAATGAACACTTTGCCTGATTTTAAAAAAAAAAGACCCTTTTCAGTAGTTTTCTAGAGCATAATAAACTGCAATACAGCATGGCCAACTTTAGTCTGGCAGAGGAAGTAACAAACACATCCACCTTTTGTTAAGGGTTATTTATTTTCAGCAACAGATTCTCTTAGATACCTCACTGATAGTAATAATCAACTATGTGCTTAGCCGTTTTTTACATTTATAGCACAACTTTACTTTTAAAGAATTGTAAAAGAAAACATATGCCATATCACATTAGTCTGTCTTGCTGTTTAACACCAGCTGTAATGATCTTACAAATGTCTGACTGTAAGCCTGGAGTTTCTCCATATGATGTCCCTTTAGTCTCTTGGAAAACGACAGAATGCCTGCCGTGTAAATTTAGGTCTAATATTAATTATCTTGCTGTCTATTTCCTGAGATTAATTAACTTTTCTGAGTGTTTTCCTATGCTACAATGAGGACTACACCCATTTTGACTTATTCAGCATTTCATAATTTCTTTCTTCTCAGCTCCCAGAATAATTGAAAAGCTCTTCACAGTCCTGACGTTATTGCAGAAACTAAGGTACGAGATTTGAAAGAAAAGCTATAACAAAAAAATTGACAACATGCAGCCATGCATACAAATAGAAGGGCTGAAATCTGCAAATGTGGAGATATAATCCGTTCTAGACTCTAAATGAGCTGACTTTAAATACGTAATTATCTTAAGTAAATTCAAATTACAAGATTCAAATCCTAGTCATTATAGATCATCAGGCTGGTTTAGGTGGACTAAAAATTGTCTACAGTCCACAGAGCACAAATAAGTTTTGAATAATACAGCAGCTAATTTGAGTGGCTAAGCCTTCTCCTTTATTGCTCATTCAAATTTTCCTCTGATCTGGCCACTTATCACAATGGAGAATAACTCAATGAAGGTTAAGCACATATTGTAGCATCCCACTTTCCTACTGCCAGAACTTCACTTGGCTTTTCCAGATTACTAAAAATCACCTGAATACATTAGAGAAACAAACAGGGAGGTTGGATTAAATGATCTCTAAGGTCCCTTCCAGCCTAGGCCATTCTATGATTCTATTAAAACTTTGCTTACTCCATTTTTTCCCAGTTACGAGTCAAAAGGGAAGTTTTATATAAATTGTCTGTCTCAAAAGACAGTATGATTATTTTGATAAAAAAAAGAAATACTTTCTTCCAAGCTCAGGCAACATCCATTAGCAATTACAGTGCATTTACAACATATTCTTTCCCTCTACCACACCAACAAAGAAGCAGAGCGGTTTCATCTCTAGTCATGATCAGATGAGGACTCTGCACATGATTAGCTGATACACAGGTGGTCAGCCAAGATGCTTTTTAATAATACTGGAGACAGATTAGACAAGTAAAAAGCCTGTAAGTGGACAGCACTGTTCCCCTAGTTAAAGGCCTACGGTCTACTAGAGTTTACAAGAACATCTGTTCTTGCAGAAAACAGGGAAAGCTATACTATGATTTCTGTTGCTACTTTGCCGATAGCAACCACAAACAACAACCAAATAGCTTAGTGATAAATTCATCAAAGTGAAAAAGAAAGTTCTATGACTGTAAATAAATAACTCTTAAGGTTAGTTATACCCACATAACATGATGGTGTAATACCTCTACCCACTTGGCTCTTCTCCATTCCCCTGGTCACCAATAAAATACCCTTTATACTAGAAAATAACCCGCTGCTTAAGGAATCAAGAATGACGAAGTTCAGATCATTTCAATTCCATTTCTCTGCTTTTGTGTATTTCAGTCTTTTGACTAAAGTCTCCCGATTGTGAGCTGAGTAGTTACAGAGGGTCCCTTTTAGCAGTTCTGGACTTAAAACCTTACAAATATTGCCATCCCAAGCACTCCACTTTTTAGTGGTAACTTTCAGAATGAAGATGGAATAAGAGTACTTGGATGTACTGAACTCCTAGTACACTCTTCTTCAGAAGCAGGAGGAGAAATCAAGCACAAACATCATAACCCCCACACTGCTCTATAGGAAGCACAGTGTAGAGCATGAATACGGCACACAAGTGTGCAATTGTACACTACAGCTGTTACATCTAACCCACTCCTTGAACTTCATTCTAGCTCTTTCTTAACAAAGACCAGGGAACGATTTTATAAAGACTTGATAAGAAAGTAATAAACTGAGTTATGGACTAGGCTGCTCACAAAAGCAGTTCAAAAAAAAAGACAGCTTTAATATATCCCATTATAATAAATAATAAAATAAATTTTTAAAAAATCCACAAACAACTAAACATAGTGCTTCCTTACTTTTTCTGCATTAGTTTCCACACACTACATTACTTAAACAATGGGTGACTTCAGTTTTATTTCTTACTCCTCATCCAATACCATCACAAATTTCCCTCTTTTCTCTCTGTCATCCAGATCACTAGGATAGATATAAAGAAGGGCAAGGTGTACTTAACAAAACCAAACAACAAGTTCAGCTGGGCAAACTCAGGCTCTGAAGGAAACAAACCAGGCTCCAAGGGTTGGCACTGATAACACACCCAATCCCAGTGCCTTGGCAGTATATGCAACAGAATGGAAGGGCACAGCTCCCATCTGCCTCTTGAGACGTGGCTCCAGGGCTGAAGTTAAAAACATCCTTGATCTCCCTGGTATGCTTGTGTCACTTGTCCATAGGACAGTAGGACAGTTTTGACATGTGGCCCATTAACTGAGGAAGGTTGGCCATTTTACTTTTCAGGTTTCTAAACTGAATTCTTCAGAAATGGAAGTGTCTTTCCCTTCAAGACAAACGCCTCTCAGCAATCAGAGCCCAAAGCAACTTACTGGTGACCAATTCTGAAATGTCTGGTTAAGCCAGGGCTGTTGTGTCAACACAGAACTACCAAAACATTAATCTTCAGCACAGCTGAAAGAGAAATATTTCTATGTAAATAACAAGGTTCAGTTTTAAGCTTCAGGATACAAAACTTTTAATAAAGGACAACAATCTTAAGTCGTTTAAGATTTGAATCACAGTGTCTCTAGCTTGTGGATTTGGAAATTGTTTTCAGCTCATAGAGCAACTGTACTAATTCCCACTAAATTGGAGCACAGTTTCATTAAAAGACCAAGTGAAACATTTCTTACTTCTTAGCCTTCTAGAACTAGAAACAATTACCTAGACAAAAGTCTTCATCCATATGGTCTTCATCCATAAACCCATCACCTCATCACTTTACTGTATTTATTGTCTCTTGAAGTAAGTGATCTGCTCTTCATGCTCCAAGTGACAGTTAGATAGCAGCCATTCAGGTTTTTTAGAACATGACTCAGCATGAGACTGAATTTTAAGACTAGCTAGATAACAGTAATTTAAACTTCTATATAACAGCACCAAGAACATTATTTGTTTAAACCATTCAACAACAATGGTCTCTCTGCAAGTGAATATTAACAAAACTAGTAGCTACTTTTGTTCAGCTGCCTGGAGTGGTTTATCCGCTCTGTAATTCAACTTTCACTGAGAACTGCGGCCAAATATATGTGAACATGTGTGTAAACCCATTCAAAATACATTTGAAGAGGGGGGAGGAAAATTTGTGTATCTGTAGCTGTTCTGAAATTAATTTTCTGAGCAAGCAGAAAAACTCAATGCACATATGCATATTCTCATATTCCAAAGAGCAACAGGCATATAAATGAAGCAAAAGAAAGAGACACAGCAACAAGTTGCTTTTGTATAAAGAGAAGTGGCTGCATTTTAGAAATGAGAATATAGGTTTCAAACACATGCGTGCTCATGTACAAAGGAGTATGTACTTTCTGCTGGCTCTCTTCGATGTGAAGCAGGTGATCAGGAGTGAACAGACTGAAGGACTAACTGTCATGTAGGGTAAATGCTAAAAGAAAGCAAGCTCACTGCACCATCATAATGCTTTTAACTACCATGTGTTTGTTAAAATGGAGCAAAATGAAAAACCAGGGGGGAAAAAAAACCAACTAAAATAAACCCTAGTAAGTAACCCTTGATAGTAGCAGCTCAAAACTCATTTAACTCATAGGCTTATTTAAAAAAAAAAAAAGAAAAAAAAAAGACATTTCTAGCACCACTTAGAAATTGCTCATGCTTGCGTCTCTGCATCTGCAGTGAGTTTCCAGGTGCTTCATAACTGCTGGAAAAGATTTACAGTTTTACTTTATTTTGCTGAAGCCACTATCAGCTTATTAATATGCTCAAGTGAGTCTCTTCCAAATTTTCTCTACTTTCATTAATATATATCCCGGCAACAAAAAAGCATCGTACTTCAGAGTGTAAGGAAGAAGTCACTACACAGCTAAATGAAAACATAAATGAGCACTTCAAATAAATTTTTTATCCTGGGCTTCTGCTTCTTCCTCTCAGTGTGTGTCCTGATGGTTTTCTACGGCTATGTCTTTACAATAGCTAACATTCAAATTAATATAAATTCAACATATTAACACAAAAACTTACTTCTTTGCTCTTGCAAGTTATGAATGTCTTCCTGTACTTCATGGGGTTTTGACATTACAGGGTCCAGACACAAACATAACATAGAAACATATCCATGCATAACACACATGGAAAAGTCCAATGAAGTGAAGATTATATACATACAAGAGTGCAAATATGCTCAAAGATACAAGAGAATGTGTTAATACGAGATCTATGCCTTCCAGATGACAACAAGGTCGCCAGCACAAAAAGCCCCAGACTGGACATGGCAGCAGACGGTAAAGCCTGAGCACACAGAGCCAATGAGAGTCCAAAAGAAATAGGAGTTGTGCCTTTCCAGTTTCATCAGTGGGACATGATCCACAGCATCAGTAGGAGATGTCCCCGCCCTGGCAGAGGAGTTGGAATTGCATGATCTTTAAAGTCCCTTCAAACCCAAACCATTCGATGATTTTGTGTCAATAGGTAATTTTTATGTTTAACAGAGCAGGATATAGCCTAGTTCTTCCCAAACAAGGGGGTATCCTTTAAGTATGAGATGGCAGCTTGGTTTGAAAGTTACAGAGAATAAAAGGCAACTTAGGTGAGGATAACAATAAAAATAAAATTTCTGAACAAAAGCATGGGGAAAAAATTCATCAGTTTTCAGGACAACAGACTTCTATAATCTTGCAGACCTGGTAACTGATATCACAGGGGATGGATGTCTAAAGGAAGAGAAGGGAACAAGGAAAGCTGGTAACCTCTGAAAGGTACAGGTGCAAGTTATCACAGAGCAATGAAAAGATAAAGAAGATTTGGAAGACACCAACTTCAGTTGCCTAAATCAATTTTTCAGTGATTTCAAAGAGAAAGTTTAAAGTACAACTTAGTCTAGATTATTCTCTAATTCCATGAGTAATTTAAACAAATACAAGAAAAAAGTCTAGAAAGACCAACCTTTGAAGCATTAAGGAGAAATTAAACTTATTCGGTAGGTAATTTAATAAGATAGCCACTGAAAGAGCTGATCTGATACACAATGGAGAGGAAGTGCTGCTTCACAGTTCTCAGTGACTGACTAATCCATTATAAATTTGCCTCCTCTTTCACTAAGGATGTGATCAATGCTTCACATGACCAGCCCCAGTGACAGAAAGGCAAGAATTCCAGCCACTGCAGGTTAAAGAGCATGCTGGATGTTTCCAGCCTGGCAGTGCTGTCAGAATTCACCTTTGAATATAGAGGCTGGCACCTCCATGAACAGTGAACTCCTTTAATGGCACAGCAAGGCTGAGAGTGGAGAGGAACCTGCCTCACCGTCAGTTCTGTGGTTTATTGGCCCATCCTATTGTCTTGAAACCAATGCTTGCAAAAGGCCAAACAAAGCAGCTTCAGATTGCCTAGCAGTTATTTTTCAGATTTCAAAAAGGGCCCAGATGTGCTCAGAAAACTGAGAAGAGCACTTAAAAACACCCTGCTGTCTACTTTAAAACAGGGAAGAAGAAAAGGGAGAACTTGGGACTTAGAGACCTGTCTGTTTACTTCTGCTTCCTAGAAAATGGGAGAATAAGAAATTTTAAGCACCACAAAGGTAAAGAGTGAACGAGAAAGCGTCCTACAGAGTAGTGTCAAGCTATCTGCGTTTCCTCCTTTCCTCTAACAGTGTTAGATCCTCCTGAACAGGGGAGAAACAGTGTTAAGATCCTGACTTTAAGCCTCAATCATAAAGCTGTTTCAGACTACATTCTTGTAAGAAATAAGCAAGATAAAGAAGCATATAGGACAAGCTAAATAGCAATGGCATTACTGGCAGGTGACAAGACAGGGTATGGAGTGAGGTTTTAAGACAGTCTGTCCCAAGCTCAGAACTATTTGGTATTTCTTTACTTATTTGGATGAAAGAAATAACAGGTATGGTTAGTAAGTTTTGAAGTCATTTTAATCTGGAAGGGATCAAGTTGAAGAACTGGAATAGAATGCAGAATCCTGAGTAACTGAATTTTTACTGACTACAGCAGAGGTTAGGCAGTACTGAGTAACAGCAAATGCAAAGCTCTGCGTTTAGAGGAAAACAGTGGCACAGCCATAGGTATAACAGATGATTGCACACATAAGATGCACTACAGGAGATCTGGGAATTAGCTGGTGCATTGTGTGATCCAAGGAGAAATGCATAATACAACAGGTTTTATCGCCCATGAGAGTTTCTTCACTCATTTAGGTGATGGATTTGCCCTCAGCTGGAGAGTCATGCCCAGACCTGGGCACTAATTCGAGAAAGATGTAAACCAGCTGGAAAAGACAGTAAGTATAATCAGAGGTTTGAAAAAAGAAAAGCTTGAAAAAAGTCAAGTTAATCCAGAGAGATGAAGAGGGATGAAGCAAAAAACCATACAACAGAACAAACTCTTGAGGTCCACTGTCAACAGTACAATAGTAAGATAAAGCTTTCAGGCTTTACCTTCCATGCCCACAAAAAAAAGTCTTAACACTCAAGACTTTTTAGAAGTTTTGGACCAGACTGGACAAGCCTCTATGATAGATAGGTAGAAGCAGCATCACATTGATTCTTTAATGGAATACAAAATTAATTCAAATAACCAAGTAAAAGGAGTTGGGGTTGGGGAAAGAGATGAGTGTCTATGCTATAGAAAATAGAGATCTGAATTATCTGAATTACAGTTGTGTTGGGTTTGCAAGGCAAGGTTTTGGTAGCAAGGCGGCTTGTTTGAGAATTTTCCAGAAGCTTCCCCTTGCCCAAAAGAGACAGTGGCATCTAGCTTCAAGATGGACCTGCCGCTGGCCAAACTCATCAAGCACAGTTGTAGTGCCTCTGTGACAACATATTTAAGAAGAAGAAAAAGTCACTGCACAGCAGCAGCTGGGAGGAGTGAGAATATGTGAGAGAAACAGGCCTGCAGACACCAAGGCCAGCAAAGAAGGAGCAGGAGGACATGGTCCAGAGACCACAGCAGAGATTTCCCTGCAGCCTGTGGTGAAGATCATGGTGAGGCAGGATGTACCCCTGCAGCCCAGGCAGAACCCCAAGTCAGAGTAGGTAGATGTGCCCAGAGAAATCCGTGAACCTGTGAGGAGCCTGTGCTGGAGCCTGTGCTGGAGTGGGCTCCTGACATCACCTGCGGACCCATGGAGAGAGAGGAGCCATGTGGAAAGGACCCACACTGAAGTGGTTCATGAAGAACTGCAGCTCATGGGAAGGACTCGTGTTGGACACATTTGTGGAGGACTGTCTCCCATGGGAGACACCACATATTGGAGCAGTGGAAGAGTGTGAGGAGCAGAGACAACGCAGTGAACTGTCTGCAACACCCATTCCGCATCCCACTGCACTGTCCAGAGAAAAGAGGCAGAGAATCACAGAATCACAGAATCACAGAATCACAGAATCACAGAATCACAGAATCACAGAATCACAGAATCACAGAATCACAGAATCACAGAATCACAGAATCACAGAATCACAGAATCACAGAATCACAGAATCACAGAATCACAGAATCATAGAATCACAGGATTACAGAATGTCAGGGGCTGGAAGGCACCTCAAAAGATCATCTAACCCAGCCCCCCCGCCAGAGCAGGATCACCTACAGTAGGTCACACAGGAAAA
>NW_009720004.1:853-4495 GCF_000703405.1 Apaloderma vittatum | reverse complement strand
TGGCCTTCTTGGCCACGAGGGCACATTGCTGGCTCATGGTCATCCTGCTGTCCACTAGAACCCCCAGGTCCCTTTCTCCTACGCTGCTCTGCAGCAGGTCAGTCCCCAGCCTATACTGGCACATGGGGTTATTCCTTCCCAAATGCAAAACTCTACACTTGCCCTTGTTGAACTTCATAAGATTTCTCCCCTCCCAGCCCTCCAGCCTGTCCAAGTCTCTCTGAATGGCAGCACAGCCTTCTGGTTTGTCAACCACTCCTCCCAATTTTATGTCATCAGCAAACTTGCTGACAATGCTCTCTAATCCTTCGTCAAGGTCATTCATGAATATGTTGAACAACACTGGTCCCAGCACTGACCTCTGAGAGACCCCACTAGACATAGGCCTCCAACTGGACTCTGCCCCATTGACCGCAACTCTCTGACTTCTTCCCTTCAACCAATTAGCGACCCACCTCACTACTTGGTCATCCAGACCACACTGCCTCAGTTTACCTATGAGGATGCTGTGGGAGATGGTGTCAAATGCCTTGCTGATATCCAGATAGATCACATCCACTGCATGGCCACCATCCATCCACCTGGTTATGTCTTCATGAAAATTGACATAAAGTTGACGTAAAAGAACATTGACGTAAAGTTGAGCCTGGGAAAAAGAAAGGGCTGGGATGAAGGTGTTTTAAGATTTAGTTTTTATTTCTCATTACTCTACACTGATTTGATTGGCAATAAATTAATTTCCCCGAGTTGAGTCTGTTTTGCCTGTGACAGCAATTGCTGAGTGATATTCCTGTCCCTGTCTTGACCCATGAGCCTTTTGTTGTATTTTTTCTCCCCGGTTCAGGTGAGGAAGGTGGGTGATAGAGAGGTTTGGTGAGCACCAGACATCTAGTCAGGATCAAATCCAGCACAATAGCAGGATGTCACGTACTTCAGGCAGGCCCCTTTTCCCTTTTCTTCTGGTTCTCAGTGACTTCTGCATCCAAACTTTGTGTTGCATTGTGCTTTAAATCTCATTAGATTGCTAATTTATGGTACATATTCTTTGCAAATCTGGTATTACCTCCACCTTCAGGAAATGAATCATGAAAAGAAAGACAGTAATGATCTAGTTCTGTGTTAGTATTTGTGAGCTCTGCCACTGGAAGATGGGATTAAAGAAACAGAAGACAAATGATTGATGTTCAGTGTCTCATTTTAAGATACACATCGCTTAAAGTATACTATGCTTTCTCATGCCAAGCCATTATCTCTGCTAAGATTATCTCTACATGTTGTCATGGTGGCATTTGTCACTTGGGCAGACAATTCAAATGTGATACCAGAAATGCAGCAGTAGATGGCATAATTACACTGTGATCTAGTGGAAATTTTAGCTCCACTTTTTATTTGCCTAAATCATTCAGGTCAAATATTTCAGTAAAAAATAAAAAGTGTTCTATACACAACATGTTTTGCTCTCAAATTGAGGAATTACGATGGCAGCTGATTAACTATACCAGCAAAACCAATACAGTGGAAAATGGAGTTGTGTTTTCTTGTTAGAGGAAGTTGTGCTTGAGGCCCAAATGTTCGTAACAGTGGTTGGAATCAAGCAGAAATTCAGTGTTTAAATTCCCTCCTTACAATTACAAGCAACAAAATTTCAGAAAAGAAACCCATCATGATCGTATTTAGATATATAGATAACGTGGTTAACTCTACCAACACTTGCTTTAAGATTATTTTCTTCTGTACAGATTTTAAGGCAAAGCTGACTGGACATTATAGTTTTGGTGGTTTTTTAAGGAATCATAATTAGCTTTAGAACCAATTGTATCAGAATTTTTCCCTTTATACTCATAGCTATCATAGGTTTTCAGAAATTTCATGTGAAGTTATTTTAAATTACAGTAAAAGTCCTCAGTGCCTTTCAGACTATAATCTCAAAGGGATGAGTAGATATTAAAGCACGTCATTGTAAAAAAATTACACCATAAAAAACATAGTATAACAGCTTCAGAACGACAGGCAGCAGTAAAACTAAGCTTCCACTACCAGTAGGGGTTAGCAGTACGTTAAGGAGAACTGAATTGCATTGTGCTTGTTTCCTTTGCACTTAAGAACATTTCAAGATGCATGCTGTCTTGCAAAATACTTCGATCTTTGTGGAATACAGAATAAAGTTTCCAGAAGACATCAGCATTATCTTGCTCATATGATCCTCATTAACCGAACTGTACCACAGGCTCTCAGAAGGAATTGAAACAAGAAAAAGGTCCTAAAAAGCTGTAGCACTGGAGTAGCCAATGTCCTTAACCTGTGACATAGCACTTAGAGACAGCACTGACCCCTCTTAGAATCACAGATCCTCTGTTGGTGATCACTGTGCCTCCCCTTTCTTCAGCTATCTTTACTGCTGCCCCTCCTCATTTACAGACATAATGCATAGAGAGAGATTGTCAAGAAACTTTTCCATAATTTATGCATAAGTTTTGAAGACTGTGGGCCAATATAATGTTCTTACGGGCAGTTTAGGCAGAGAGAAATAACACCATCCTCTCCCTATTCCATTATCTCTTCCTTCCTAACTTCTGCAAGCAAGCATAAGCTGTTCCTAATTTGTGATCAGAACTGGGTATGTGGTGACACATTGGGTATGCATGCTTTTCCTATAGCAGAAGAGCCCTCTGCAGCCTTCTTCCACCATCTATAAAAGACTTTATAGTGCTTTGGGACAAAAATACAAAAGAAGGAGAAGCTAGATTCCCTTATGTATGACTTTGCCAGGGAGGACTCAAGACTTGAAAAAAAGAAACCATCCTTTCTGTGCCATGTACTTGTTCATGTTTTTGTTTATATCAGTTGTGACACAAGCAAAGAAGTTCAGGCAGACTACTGTTATCTCCCTTGTGCTTTGCTGTAGCCTTATTTACACCATCAAATTTCCTTCTACAAAACAATCACCTGAGTCATTCAACAACTGGGATGCTGATCCTCACTGAATTGAGAGTGTCTGCTGCTTTCAAGTTGTTCTTCATGTGCAGTCTGAAAATGTAGTATATTCTTCACACTTTAACCTGAATACATTCCTACTAATTTCTATGGGAAAGTGAAATGTTTGTCACCCATGATGTTGTTTTAGTGTTCCTTTCCAAACATTCCATAAGGTAAATGGGGCCTTATGATTCTACTGGTGATATATCACAGAATCACAGAATGTCAGGGGTTGGAAGGGACCTTGAAAGATCATCTAGTCCAACCTCCTGCCATAGCAAGATCACCCAGAGTAGGTCACACAGGAACACATCCAGACAGGTTTTGAATGTCTCCAGAAAAGGAGACTCCACAACCTCCCTGGGCAGCCTGTGCCAGGGCTCTGTCACCCTCACAGGGAAAAAGGTTTTCCCTTATAATTACGTGGAATATCTTGTGCTCCAGCGTGCACCCAGTGCCCCTTGTCCTATCATTGGACATCACTGAGAAGAGCCTGGGTATATCCTCCTGACACTCATTCTTTACAGATTTATGAACATTGATGAGGTCACCCTTCAGTCTCCTCTTCTTCAAGCTAAAGAGACCCAGCTCCTTCACCCTTCCCTCATAAGGGAGATGTTCCACTCCCTTCATCATCTCTGTGGCTCTGCGCTGGACTCTCTCAAG
>NW_009720004.1:0-241 GCF_000703405.1 Apaloderma vittatum | reverse complement strand
CAACCAGTGCTGTAGCTTTGTCATAGAAGGCCACTAAATTAGTCAGGCACAACTTACCCCTAGTGAAGCCATGCTGGCTATCACCAACCACTTGATTTCTTTTTACGTGGCTTAGTACAGTTGCCAGGAGAATCTGGTCCATGATTTTACCTGGCACAGAGGTAAGGCTGACTGGCCTATAGTTCCAATATCTGGGTAGCTGCAATCCTGCATGAGAACCAGGGCCTGTGACTGAGAGGCT
>NW_009720003.1:0-16773 GCF_000703405.1 Apaloderma vittatum | reverse complement strand
TTGATAGAATTTGTTGTTGTGAGGAGTGTTTCATTCTGTTCCTTTTCATTCATAGTTAACGATCTCACCTGAAGTGCTGCCTAAGGGGTATGATTCATAGAGTTGTTTTATTGATTGGAATATTGATAACATTGATTATATTGGGATGTATTTTAAAATGTTTTATGAGAGCAGTTAAACATTTTATGCATGGAGTCTGGCTTGTTCAAAAACAAAAAGGGGGAATTGTGGGACAGCAGACATGTTTTGAACAAGCCGGGCAGCCTGTTTTTAGACAAGTTTTAGGCCTCACTTGACAAGAGTTTGTGAAGGTCACTAGCTGTGAGAATATGCTGAAGCAAACAAAAACAAGGAGCTGTGACTGGTGTATGTGACTGAAAACACAAACAAACCCAGGCTGCAGGTGGGGAGAAACAGGAGCGTGATCAGCAGCGAAGAGCGAATCAGCAAAAGGAAAACAGAGCGTGAACAGCAGCATGGACTGCGTGTGTTTGTTGTTAATAGCCAATCAATACAGAGCATTTAGAAAACAAGGACGTTGGGAACTGTATATTAACCGCGTTAGTCCGTTAATAAAGTGGCATTTGCGTGATCACATTGATCATCAGCAGTGCCCATGACTTCCGCGTCATCAGTGGTGGTATTGGTTTCTTCTTCTTCTTCTGTCTTTCTTTTCCCTCCTCACCTTTTCCCCTCTCTCTCTCTCTCCCTCTCTGAACCTGAAGAATAAATACTCAAAAGAAAAGACAACATTGACCTCGTTTGTGTCTAATTTCACCTCAGGGATTGTTTTAGCTTGACTAAGTACAATTTGGGATGAGACTCTTGGGTACCCCCAGGAATTCCCAGAGGGACTCCTCGCCTTACCTAGATCACTGCAGGAGCAGACAAGGACCATCTATAGAAAAGGTATTCTCTTGGAAGGAGTTAGTTTGGAGTTTAAGGTGTACCGTTGGTTTTGGGGTACTCGTGAAATGTAGAAGATGTTCTATGTAGGGTACTGTATACAGGATGAATTTAGTTTCATTTAATTTGCTTTGATTAATTTGATTTGATGAAATTGATGCCATGAAAAGGGCGAAATCAGAACTTAATAGCATTGGTGTCTATTAAGCAGGTATTCCTCATTGCAGCACTGGGCACCCCTGGGATGGCTCCACCTGGTGTGTGACCCGAGAAAGGCCAGACATACAGCTTTTATACAGTTTATGAATATACATATTCATGCAATTTCCTGAGAACTTATTAACATGTTGTCGCTCACTCCCACATGCATAATACAGTCTTTTGGTGGTCATCAGAGTCTCTGGTGGTCATTTTACTTCATCATGGTAGTCTTCATTGGGGTGTCCTGTTGATGGGCTCCGTTCAGTTAACTCGTTGTCTTTGTTAAGAGAGTCCAAGGCTGGCCTAGGCTGGTTCTACATATCTTACTGGCCCTTGGGAGTCCTGGGGCATTCCATCTTTGAAGATAAGAGCATCCTGTCCTTGGGGATAAGCTCTGCTTGTGGAATACCTGTCTCACATCTCCATTGTCACACTAATTCTGTTTGCCCAAGCATACCAGTCTCCTACATACCAGCTAAAACTACAGTTCTGGTTATAACTATGGCTTCAGCTAAAACGACGGCTTCAGTTGAGTTCCAGATGGTGAGACATCCATGTTGCATACTACTCACGTTATACGCTATCTAGTTAAACACTACTGTTTTTACTGTTATTTTGCTGCTATTGTTATCATTTATGCTTCATCATTAAAACAAACTGCTTTTATCTCAAGCCCATGAGGCTCTGCCTACTGCTCCTTCGAGGCTCTCCTCCCCATTCCCAGTAGAGGAGGGAGTGAACGAGTGAACGAATGAGTGACCGAGTGGTTCCTTCGTCTTTCCCTGCTGGTCAGTCAGCTTGAAACACATAGTGATATATTTGGCCAAATTTAACATATCTCAAGAATAATGGTGGTTGAAAATGAGACTCAGGGTAAAATGTTTGTTATTAGGGTTTTGGTTCAATTTGAGTTTTGGTCCTTTGTCTCCTGTTTCATTTTGGATAACTCAGGGCTGAGTCATTTTTAACAACTCCCCTTGGGTCATCACAGTTAAGGATCTATCAAGGCAAGACAGAGCTGAGCTGAATTAACACCTCCCTGCATCTCGCCTTTGTTCATTAAAATCTGTTCTGTGATTATCTATACAGGCCCTTCCAATTTTCTCCCTGCATGACATCACTGTAGTCCTCCTAATTTGCCTGACTCTTCCTCCAAGGGTTGTAAACTTTTCTCTTTTTCCTGAGTTCCAGCCAAAGCTCTCTGTTCAGCCAGGCCAGTCTTCTTCCCTGATGGCTCTTTAGTCTGAACATGAAGACAGCCTGCTCCTTCGCCTTAAGTATTTCCTTCTTGAAGAATGTCAAGCCTTCCTGGACTATTTTGCCCTTCAGGACTGCCTCCTAAACTTCCTAAACAGGCCAAAGTCTGCCCTCTGGAAGTCTAAGGTAGCAGTTCTGCTGACCCTGGTCCTTTCTGATCTCAGAATTGAGAAGTTTATCAATTCATGATCATTGTGTTCAAGACAGCCTCCAACCATCACATCACTCATAAGTCCCTCGCTGGTCACAAAGAGCAGGACGAGAAAAGCACCTTCCCTAGTTGGCTCACTCACTGTGTCAGGAAGTTTTCTTCCACGCACTTCAGGAACCTACTGGACTGTTTCCTCTCTGATGTATTTTATTTTCAGCACACACCTGGGATGTTGAAGTCCCACATAAGAACAAGTACTAGTGATCATGAGACTTCTCCCAGTGGCTTACAGAATATTTTTTCTGCCTCTTTGTCCTGTTGGGTGGTTTATAACTGACTCCTACCATGATATCTGCTTTAAATATTAAATAGTAAATACTTAAATATATATTGATCAGACATAGAATCTGTCCCATAAAAAAAGCCTAAGGCTATAAACTTACACTTTTTATACAGTAGAAAACCATTTGCCATTTATGACTTTGTGATACCTTACAACATGGTACACTAGAGAGTTGGTTGTCTGGCTTCAGGTCCTGGCCTGAGACAATGACAACATTGGAGCTGAATCTGGATATTTTTCTCAAATGTTATATGTATTACATTGCTGCAGACCACTCTTCTGTCCTCAGTCTCACATAAACCCAGAGAAAAAATAACTATGTATTCTGTGTGAAAGGAGACTTTTCTTTCCAGCCCATTTACCCGGATATTAGGACAACTTTTACAGTGTACCTAGTTAGATACCTCATAAGTTACTTAACACATTATTTCCCTCTTTCAGATGCATTATATTGGCTTTGTGAAATTCCATTCTCAATATCAGCTCTGAGATCTTTCTCCTACAGAAAAAGAAGTTGTGTACTTCTGAGTGAACACTTTCAATTCAGCATTTCACAGTCACCATTTTAATGACAGACATGTGTCTCTGGTGCATTAGTTCCAGTCCCCTTTCCATACAGTTCTGTCAATTCTAAAATAGAGAACTGTGGCAAGTACAACCCCTAAGGCTCACTGTAAACAACCTTTCATCCAGCAGGTGGTATTCTTTCACGTAAATAAGGAATAATAATTTTAGTAGCAAAGATGTTTGATTTTGACATTGATTTCTGGGGCTTCATTTCAAAGCTAGAGATGGCAAATATGACTGCTGTGATGGCTCCCACTGTCCATCCAAAATATCGTGGTAGGACAGGGATGATCAGTCTTGTTAATACAGCTTAAAAGATTGTGTCAGAGACAGTGGTATCACTCTGAAACCTGGAATTTTGGTTTATAATTAACACACATACTGCTGGGACAACTAAGGAACAAGAAGTTGTTAGATGTTTTCTTCAGGAACAATCCAAGTTTCCTTCACTTCTGGTGTGTGCTCAGACTACAACAGGCTCCCATATAAAGCTCTTCCCAAAATGAGATCATGCGTGCTGATACTGACAGCTGGAGAAGGAAGAAAAACAATTACAGTCTGAGCAAATGTATCGTATTTGCTCTTTTTCCAGAAATAAAAATGACAGTAGTCACCAATATAATAAAAATGCTTTATTTGGTTACAGTAGGCTTTTTCTGTTTTATTCTGGAAATAAAATATAAAATATGAAACATAGAAGGGTAAATAAAAAGTTAATTGTCATTTATGACAGTATCCTGTCTGATGGAATAAGAAAAACTTCCATCTCAGACGGTTTGAAACTTTCTGTGTGTTTTCAACAGATACACTTCAGATAGTGTTTGCTTGACATTTCTTGCAGGAAGGAGCTTGGTTTTCAGCATGGATTTATCTGTTACAGAGATCTCTGCTATTGGTTTAAGAGAAACATGTGAATCAGACATATATAAGCTCCTTATAGGGGCATACTCGCTGACTACTGAGGCAGTAATGAGGATGTGGACAGTTTGGTGTGTGGCCATGTACTTCTTTGGAGCAAGTAAGGAATCAGGAGAGCCATGATACCTGCTCTGTTGCTGGGATAATGTAGTCTGAGGTTTTTTACTGTGTTTTTGTTTTCTTATAGGAGCTAAAGTCACCCAACCCTCAAGTCTTTTGCTGAAAGAAGATGAAAGAGCTACTCTGACATGCAGTCAAAATAATAATCACAATTCTATGTACTGGTATCTGCAGCAGCCAGGGAAGGGGCTGCAACTGATCTATTATTCCATCGCTGTAAATCAGCAAAAAGAGGGTGACATTCACATTGGATACAAAGCTAACCGACCAAATACTGAAGAGTTCAATTTGGTTATTTTATCTGTGAAGATGAACAATTCAGCCACCTATTTCTGTGCCAGCAGTGTAGACACAACTCTTCAAAGTCATTTGCTTTCTTTACATTAACTCCTCTTCTTTCCAGCACCCCTTCAGCAGACAGTTGCTCTCAGCACAGGAAAAGTGTATGTAGGCCAATAGCCTATTCATAAACCAGGTGTTGCTAATGAGAGAGAGGCAGAATAGGTCTTTGAAGTGCTGAATTCCTCTCTCCTCATCAGCCATTTATTCTCTAACAGAACAAAACAAGCAATAAAGGTTGTTAGCCAAAAGCAGACATAAAATAAATAGAAACTGCCATCTACATGGTTATGAATTTCTGTCCCCTAAACCATTTTCTTAACTGGCACAAAACAGTTACTTGAAAAATATATGTGTAAGTCTGAAACACTTCAAAGATAGTGACTTGCATGTGCACTGTCATTCGTCTCTGAACATTAGCAAGCAATGAAAGCAACAGTGCATTTCACTCTACTTGGAAAGGCTACCTCAGTGTCAAAAAGTCTGTAGAACTAAGACTGTCAAGAGTAACGACAAGGGGCCTCAACAAGAATTATATAAAAATAGAAGCCAAACAGAACTGATTTGCCACAGACTGAGTTAAAATGATAAAACAGCAGCCATTGCCATGGCAATATTCTGAAAAGTTACATGTATATGAAGAATATAAAGAGGAAAAAGAGATAGTAAAGAGTAGTATGCACTTATGTTGTCGGTTAGGGCTGTGCCAGCCACTAAACACAGATAGTTGCTCTCTAAAACCCTCCTCCCTCCTAAACAGGAAGGAAAACAGAATGAGGCAGAAAGAATTAATGAGATAGAAAAGAAAAACTAAAATAGCTTTAATGAAACAATAATAGAAAAAATAGTGAAATGATAAAAATAAAAAACTATACACAACTCTATATAAGCCCGATATCGACCTCCTCCAAACTCCCCTGAACTCCTCCCCCGATCGCAATCCCCACTGATGCTGCAGAGCCAGCGGCACTGAGGAAGCCCCAGGCTCAGTGGTGGCAGGGAGCTGCATTCGGGATCTCAGGATCCAGATCAAAAGCAGGAGATCGGACAGAGTCCTCCCTGGACACCAGCCATTGCAGAAAAAGGACAGAAACTCTCGTAATCATTCAGTTTATACTAAACATGTCTATTATGGAATGGAATACTCCTGTTGGTCACCTGTCCTGTCTATTAGCCCCCGGAGGTGAAACCTTCTACTTCCTTCTGACCCCTCTTACTACTCAGCACTCCCAGTGTGGCACGTAAGAGCCAGCAGTGGCCTTGATCACTACAGGAATAAGTATAAGCAAGAGCCTTTCTGCATCCCAGTCCCAGGCAGTAACTGCCAGTAGCACACACTGGCTGCAAAAACATGCTTCTAGCTTCAGAAAGTGCGGCCTTTTAGAAGAGACTAAACTGGAAATTAAAAATCACTTAACAAAATTAGGGGGTCTAGGTAAAACTAGAACAACTTAGAATCAATCCACATTCAAGAAAAATAACATGCAAATTTCCATTTATTCAGAATTTGTTCCGAGTATCCAGTTTACTTCTGGCTTCGTACTGGAGCACACGCCATTGTGTGACACATCTATCTCTTTATGCCTCACAGTTATACCTTTCTCACAGCTTAATAAGCAGTGACATAGTCTGTATCACTCTGGTTTATTCCTTTTCTCTGTAGATGAGTTCTGAGGTCTTTTTCTCCTAGGCAATTTTGTGATGTTCCTTATGCAAAGTCTTGTAGTTCTCTTTGACTTGGAGCTAAGACCTATGAGCACTGCTCCAGAAAGCATCCATATTTTGAAGACAAAACTGTAGAGGGATGAACAAGCAGGATGTGAATGTAAGTTTCTTTATTATATAATCTCTCCATGTTGGAATATTTCAGGCTTGGCATGAAAAGTTTCACAGAAAAAGATCTACTAATGTCTTTCTAGCACTATCATTCTTTCAAATAGTGCCATAGTTGCAGTAGGATTATTTATAGAATGAGGTATAAAGCATTCCATGATGATATTATAATGAATTGTCCTATATTGTCCTTAAGTAAAAAGCACTGCTGAAATAAATAATAATAAAATGTTTCCAGTCAGAATGATTTGGAAAGTTTTAAAGAAAGCTTCTAGAATGGGAATATTTCACGATAAGACATTCTGAGATCCACATTCTGAGGTTACTTTAACCCAATCTGAATTATATCAAATTATACTCTAAGTCCTGTAGGGCAAAGGATTATCTATATTAGCACATGTGCAGATTAAGCATACTAATCTTCAAGAGAACATTTCAGTTTATTATTATTGTGCAGTATTTCCTCATTGATAAAGGAGTTATTTGATTACAGGCACATCCTCTGGGGAATAGGTGGAAGAACCATCTTTTGAGTCCTTTAAATATCATCTGACTGACGAGGGAGCAGCTTTGCAGAAAAGCAATTGAACATGAATAAAGAGCAAGCCCTTTCAGTGATGAAGACTAATTATGTTTTTGATTGCATTAGCAAGAATATAGTTAGTATATTGAAGTACTTTTGAGGCTATATTTAGAATACTGTCTCTACCCCTATCCTACCGCAGGCCCAGTACAATAGAGTTATCAACAAACTGTAGAGTCCAGCAGAGGGTCATTAAGATGAGCAGGGGACTGAAGCAGAAACATAAGAGGAAAGGCTGAAGGAATTTATTTTGTCCATCTTGGAGAGGAGAAGACTAAAAGATGGCTGTTCGCATGACTTCAGCTGTTAAATAGAGTTGGAATCTTAGAGGGACAGAGTGAAAGCCAGTGGAAAAAGCTGCAGCAAGGTAAATTCTGATTAGACATAACTAAAAAATACTTCCTCTTGACGGCGTTTCAGTACTGGAATATATTTCTCAAAGAGCTCGTCACATCTCTGTCCTTGAAGTTACTCAGAATTCACCTAGAAGAAGACCTGAGCAACATAATCTAGCTTTGGAATTAGCCCTGTTTTGAACAGAAATTTAGATTGAGAGACCTCCAGAAGTCCTTTCCCATCAAAATTTTTCTACAAATATATGATAAAAATCATCTTGTTTTGCTGTTTTGAGACACTTAGATAAAGTGTGTTTCTCTTTTCTTTTTTTTTTAATTTGTAAAAACACATCAGCAACTCTCCCAAACCCACAAGTCTTTCGGTTTTTTTGTGTTGTACAGCAGCTGCACATGTAAAACCCATCTGCAAACTTCAGTAACAAGATCGTGAGATAACATGAGACAAAAGACCAACTGACTTTCATAAGGCCTGTATGTGTCACTATTTCGGTCCAACTGTAACAAGGCGAACAGAGAGCTGCACCCTATGCTTCATTCTGAGAGGCTGTGGTGGTGTTGTGGTAAGAAAGGCTGATGCATTATCAAAATGCTTTTTTGAGTAAATGTCAAACCGCATCCTGTTTTGCTAAAATTCAACTGCTGTTCCTTTAAAGATGTGTTTTCAAGCACAATTTGTCATGTAATCTGCTCCGATTCTGGAGTACTATTTTTTGTAAGGCCTTCAGAGATATTTTCCCCCTTGGTTGAAGACCCTGGCTAAGTTAGACAGAAGCTCCTTTCAGGATCTCTGTTTTATGCCTCCTACTCCTTCTGCCTTGCTATTGCATTCCCAGAAGTTCTGCTTACAAAACTCCACAAGCATTCCTCTGTCCTGGCCTGTGTTATTCCTACCTCTGTTGCGGATACTTTTATACATTAAAAAGTACGGCCCTGTTCTCCAATTATTCCTAAGTGAGGTACCTCTGAATTATCAGTTCTTTAACTTCTGTCATAAAGTAATAATTTAATGAGATGCAAAGTGGATGAAAGATCTCCAGAAACACTCCTCAGTATCAGTAATCCCTTGGGTTTATAGTTTATCTTGTACAGAAAGGGTGCCCACAAACACAGCTTTAAAGAACCACACTCTGGTTCCCCTTCCATTTTCCCCACATATTAGATTCTCTTCCATTTTTCTTAGTTGCATCGATTTTTTTCCTTCCTCCTTTGCTTTTCTTGGTAGTTCTTATTTTCTTATTCTTCCTAATTTTTCTTTTTACTCATTTCTTTAAAAAGATCACACATTTTGATAACACTTCATTCATTGCCTTGTGCAATATCTCCCTGCAGTTCTTTTCCTCTTTTTATCCAAAATCCTTCACTTCATTCTCACTAGTTTTTTCTCTTGAAATTTTTTCTCTAGAAAATTGTAGAGGAGTGGATTTATATAGATATCAACTTTAAGATATCATTTTATCCAAAGTGGTCTCCTGTACAATGTTAGGACAAATGTGTACAGAGTAGAACTCTGTTCTTCTCCTCAGACCTAAGCACCAGCCCCATCACAAACATCCCATACAGAATGCTTTTGAAAATGGACATGATGTACACAAACTTCCCAGCCCTAGTAACTCTCTGATAGTTTTCTGAAAAGTAAGGGAGAGAGAAACAAACAAAAAACAATAAAGAAAGAAATATTTTGTTGGAAAACTGTACTAGTCAAGGACATTTTTTTTTCATTCTGTTGATCAGGAGAATTTGTTCAGTGCTCACTTACACAAATTATAACCTGGATGCCCTCAGCTGAAATACCATGTTAAGTAGTAATTTTATTAGACTTTACACATTCACATTGATATGACTGATTAGGAACTGGTCTGAAGACTGAGAAGTTTGGGGCATCAAATGAATCTGGATTTGGAGTCTTTCTCATAGGAATATAATTTATACCAATTCTGCAGTATCTTTAAGGAGAAAACATACCACAGAAAGTGGAGTATGTGACTTAGAAAAATGTTCTAACTGCTTGGTAGAATATCAGTATCTTTATGCTACAGTGAGGTCTGTTGTTCCAAGTTGTATTTTTATAGTGAAATGTTGAGTTCTAGCAGCTCTAGTGTCATGAAAGATTTCATAAGAGTATGATGTTCACATCCATGCATGTGTATTCAACAAAAACATGAATGCATGTATCCACACGGGTAGCATTCTGCGCTTCTGCATACAGGCATGGATAGCTGTGTCCACCAGCAAAAGCAAATGCGGAACACATTGAGACACAATGACTTTTACTTCTCAGCTCAGTCTCTTCTAAGAGACTGCACTTTCTGAAGTTAGCAGTATGTTTTTGCAGACAGTGCCTGCTACTAAAAGTGATAACACTGCCTGGGACTGGTACACAGAAAGGCTCTTGCTTATGTTTATTCCTATAGTGACCAAGGCCAATGCTGGATCTTGTGTGCAACGCTGGTGGTTCCAGAAAGTAAGAAAGGTCAGAAGGAAGTAAAAGGTTGCACCTCTGGTGGGTAACAGACAGGGCAAGTGACCAACAAGAGTATTCCCCTCCCTATACATAATATTGAGTATAAAACCGAGTGATAATCGGGATCAGGCCTTTTTCTTCAATGTCCAGTATACAAGGAGGACTCTGTCCAATCTTCTGCCTTTGATCCAGATACTGAGTCCCTGTATCTAGTTCCCCTTTGCCACTTGAGCCTGGGAATTCCCCGGTGCCATCTGCTCTACAGCATCAGTGGTGATTGAAATTGAATGAGGAGTCAGGTTCAGTATCAGTTTTGTATATATGTCTATAGTTAACTAGTTTTGTTGTTTCCTTATTATTTCTATTACTGTTTCATTAAAGCTTCTTTATTTTTCTTTTTCTAATCCATAAGTCTCTCTGCCTCATTCCCTTTTCCTTCCAGTCTGGGGAGGGAGAGGGTTTAGAGAGCGTCTGTCAGCATTTAGTGGCTGGCCAAGCCCTAACCCTCGACACTGTCTTTGCACACATAGCTGTATATATAAATAAACAAGCTTACTGTCAAGAAAGGAAAACATTAATGGTTTAACTTAACTTACCTTTGCAAACACTGCAATCAAAAAAAACAGAAGAAATTTGGGATACTATTTGAGCCCAGATAGGTATCAGCACCTTTTTTAGAGTGCTCTGTTTGCAGAATCACTTGTATCGTAGGGAGTGGGACTAGGAATAATATTTACATGGCTTGTAACATTTTTAGAGGAGAATGGGGTTTTATTCCTGTGTTTGGTCTCAATTTCCTAGGGAACAGCAGAGCTGAGTTAAGTGTAACAGACTGACAAGAAATATGTCTTAAATAACAACTACTTACTTTAGATATAGGACCCTGCAGAGGATGACCCCCATACCTTCATGTATTTTACTCACCAGCATTATCATAGATGAACTTGTGTATTGATTCCAGTGTTCCATTCTTAAAAAAATTGGCAACACACTCAAAACAATTCAGAGGGTTGAACCATTCCTGGGCTGAGATTCTCAGCCGGCCGATCAAAATGAGTAGATGCTGCCACTGTGTTTGGAAAACTCATCTGTCCCCACTCCTTCTGTCCTCTGAACACCATTCACCTTCCAGACCAGATTCAGGTGGTCAGGGTAGAAGTGAGACGCCAGGCACCTCAGTGTGGCCTTGCTCTTCTGTTGGATCTCATTTTGATGGGGAAAACTGGTCACAGCTGAAGGTATGATTTCATCATTCTTCTCTGAAACAGAAAGCAATATAGCCAAGAGCTTTCACCCTCGTACATCTAAATATCAAATCTTGTGGGGTTTTTGTAGAAGTATGTGTGTTGGAAACTGGATGCTGAATTCGAGATTCAATGTGGCCTACAGTGCTGAGCATGTAGGATCATGATCTTGTCTAAGTGACAATTATATTTACATTACATTTTAATTGTCTTTCCCACACAGAATGTACTAAATAATCCATATTATATATACCATTTAAATCAAAATCAACATGTTACTTGAATAGAATGTGACTCCAGGATTTCAAATATAAAAATGTGCAAAGCAAGTACAAAACATTTACGTACTGTTCAAATAACAGAGTTTAGTAAAACTAAGGTAATAACTGAAAAGATAGACTTCAATCCTCTGGTTTGTTATGTTAAACTGCATCCATCTTCTATTGTCTTCATCTCTTTCTGTGTATGTCCGTCTCCCCAGGTTCTGAGTCAAGATTTCTCTGAAATTTCTTGACTTATTTCACCTAATTCTCTCATTATCTTACTAAGTAATAACCAAGTAATAAGTAATCCTGATAAAATATCAAGGAGTGAATGTGTTTTGTTATCTAGCGAAGAAATACGCATTTTAATGAAGTCAGTCAGTTTAGTTCCTGTCACAAAATGTTGCTTGTATCCAGAGCACAAAGACGTAATAGAGTAATAGATGTCAAATCCCACATATCTGTTGAGCAAAATAAGGAATGAAATTCTGAAGACTTTGCTCTGCACTGCTAACACCATTTTGACTCTGCCTGAGGCAAAATACGTGCACCAAATCCTTGGTGTCTTCTCTTGGTGCCAAAAGTACAAAGTACAAGTTTACTAGAATATGAAAAGAAAATGAGACTTTGACTGTGTTTCTCATGCCAATGTCACAAGCTCCATGATTTCTATTAGCTCCATGTTTTCTATTAAAACTCTCTCCTATTTGTTCCTTGCATAAACTCGTGGCAATGCAGAAAAGAGTTGATATCAGAAGAAAACAAAGTTAAACGCCAGGCAATAACTCCTCTTCCCAAAAGTCTGTTGCCTAGTTCTTTTCTCTCCATCTTCTGCTAGAGAGTTCCAGTGAGGATCAGATTCTACTGATTTAGGTCCAATCAAAAACTCATTCTTTTAATTCCAGAATCTTAAAGGAACTCTCTGATATGTGATGTATTTCTTTCTTAAATAGAACTGTTGGGTTGTGTCATTCCTCCAGAATGTAGTTTGTCTGCTCTAAAACACCTATTGCCAAGTTTTTCCTCCATTCACTTTGGCCAAGCTCCACCATAAGCACTGCGAAAATCTGTGGGAAAACAAGATTGATCAGTTTGGTGGTTTTTTATAGGTTTGATAAATATAACCATTTTCAACACATTTCCTTGTAGATTATATTAATCTTAATGTGTTTCAGACATAGCTGGAATCATTCCATACTTGAGTCTGCTGTGCTCTAGCTTACCCTAGCTTTATAGAGCATATCTTGGTAAAAGAACCCATCATCTTAATCTAAAGACATCCCTCTATGTCATGATCTCCCAGTCTTGCCCCTTGCACTACCTAATACACTATTCTAATAATTCCCACTTGCCCAGAACTGTTACTCTTGTTCCGTCTCAGAAATACCATATATTGGCAGACCACAATCTGACAGCGTAATATCAAAAGCTATTCACACATGACTTGGGCTGCTGTCCAGTGATAACCATGTTAATTCTTAAAATACCAATTTCTTGCAGAGTAGTACCAAAGGTACACTAAAAAGAAGGTATATCCATATACATGAGTAATACTTGGTTATTAAATATTCTGCATTGCTTTCTAATGATGATTTGGATCACAACATTATTTCCCTGTGATTAGTAAAGCCCTTTATTGTCTGATATGACATCAATATCCTCACAATTTTGGGGTATCATGATATATATTGTGAAATCCAGTCTCTTCCATTTGGATCCACTCTTGCTTTCTTTATCTGAAGCCTCCAAATCTTTTTGCCAATACCTTATGGATACCTGTATAACCTTCCCGGTCCTGATTCTTCTGCCTGCTTCTTTTTCATGGATGCACATTCCATTTCGAAGTGGGAGATACACTGTAGGAATGAGAGGGAATCATAACAATTAGTACATTCTGCAGGCAGTTTAATTCTGGGGAAATGACGCAGTCAGTTAATTTCTGCTAGTATAGAGCCAGTAAACTCAGAGAACACTGAGTGGAGTCTCTGGGAGTTCTGTATTGTTGAGATATATAGAGAGTATATATTCTTCCAGAACATACTTACTGACTTGAAATATCTTCTTTGGTCTCATCTCATCCTTTTTACTCCTTTCAGTTTATTCCATTAAGCTTGATTGCTTGCTTGCTAAATTTCTCCACATTTTTGTTAATCTGACAAATGAACACCAAACTATCTGATTGAAGGGCAAATTTAATAACAATAATTGATTAATTTGTCCCCTTCTTCACAGTCCTTACTATCACCCTCCTTCTTGACCTCTTTTTCCTGATAAACCATCATGAGCCTTTTTAGTGACACTCTGCTGATTCAAAACCTTCTACTGCATTTTTTTATTACTTAAAAATGAGCCATATTCCTTTTTCAAAATATATTTTTACTGCTGACTTTCATGGAAAAATTGTCTGAGGAACTTGTTCTCTCTTCCTCCTTCTTATTGGCACATCATTTCTAGTTCCTAATCAACCATATTCAGAAAAAACACTCCTGAAAGATTCTCCAGTGCTTCACTGGGCAGCTTTTTCCAATGCTTCACCACTCTTGTAGTAAAGAACTTTTTCCTAATATAAATCTTCCCTGGTGCAACTTGAGCCAATTTCCAATATCAATGATATTGGAATGACCAATATCAAGCCAATAAAAGGAGCAAATGTCAGACATGTTGGCTTAGCAGAGGATTTGTGAGAGCTGCTGCAGGACACCTATGGTACTTTTGCATATTCGAGGGAGTTCAGTGGGACATGTTCTCCAAGAGCCACCTGTGACTATCATCATCACATCATCAATTGTAACACACTTCCCCAGTGTTCCAAGGACACTGCCATGGAAGATTAAAGCAGCGCAGACTGACATGCCCAGACATTTGGGGAAAGTGGGAAAGAAGAAGGAAGAATGAAGAAAAACCAAGGGTCAACACTGCAGTGCAACAGAAGTATGAAAACACTACCATCACTTCAGTCACACATAAGAGTTGGTGTGGTCAACGATACATTATGAAGAGCCTTATGAGTGTTTAATAGTAGTACACAATAGAGACAATGCTGTTCACACATGTCCTGCCAGTGTTTCTTTTTGTGTAAGAAAAAATATTTTGTATATAAAAAAAATTCTTTTATTCCCACTTAAATGTTTTCTCCAAGTAAGTGTACAAACTTCATTTACTTGCATTTACCCTTATTTTAGCATCTGTACTATGAGCAAAAAAGCAACTCGGTCTTTATGGTCTGTTTAGTACTTGGCTGCTGTATGAGAAAGCCAGCAGTGAGGCTCTTATGTAAGAGCAATGGTGGTTACATTTCATAATAAATGAACAGGGAAGCTGTGCTGGTGTGTAGATGCTTCCCTAATTCCCAGCTGGCAACATGCATGGTATTGCAGGCAATACCAAAAGAGATTAAAGACTTCTGTTATTTTCCTTCCTCTGTATCACAGGTTCACCCCTTCTGTCCTCAACCCTCACTTTTCTTTTCTTCATTTAGTCTAAGATTATACCTATCTTTGCATTGTGAACTACCATGGCACAAAAGCTATTGACAAGTTTGGGATGAAACAGAGGAAGTCTATTTTTTCTAATCCTGACAAAATGTACTGCTGTTCATCTAGTAGTTCTATGCAGTAGGCATGGGTTAGTTAATGTCCTAAATACTCTGATATATCTGGAAGTGAATTGTAAGTTTGAAGTTACTGAATTCAATAGCCCAGCAGTGGCAAAGCTGCTGAAACTCCCTTTCCCTAGGTTCACCCACTAGCAATGCTGAGCATGTATTCCCAATAGGCATGAAGATAAATAATACAGATACACATATACACAACAACACAAATCAATACAGACAGAAACACTTGTGCAAACACAGATGGCACTAACAGATCTGTAACTAGATGTATGAGCCCCTGAGGCCTGCAGCCTCATGCCGCTTCCTGGTGCAGACCCCTTCATTCAGATAAAAAACTTCATGCACTCCTTCGCGCACACACGCATGCATACACATGCTGGATGCCACTAACTGGCCTTAGACACTGAGTGTACTGAGCAATTGGCCTCAGACTCCCCGGCCCTCTGGTTGCCTCACACAACCAGATACATACTGGGACTTCCACACTTATGCATCTCCCAGAAACTAGCCTTAGATATGCAGTCTGCTTGCTAGCTGGCTCTGAGTGCACAGTCCCCCATTCAGTAGTACTGGATTGTGGAAGTCTCTGAAGCCTTCATTCCCACTCCAAGTGTTCATAGAAACATAGAATCATTCAGGTCAAAAAAGACCCTTGGGATCATCAAGTCCAACCATTAAGCCTACTCTACAAAGTCCACCCCTTACCCGTACCTCCCAACACCACATCTAAATGACCTTTAAACACATCCAGGGATTGTGACTCAACTACCTCCCTGGGCAGCCTATTCCAATGTCTGACTAGTCTTTCTGTGAAAAATTTTTTCCTAATGTCCAGTCTAAACCTACCCTGTTGCAGTTTGAATCCATTCCCTCTTGTTCCATTGCTAATTACCCATGAGAAGAGACCAGTATCAACCTCTCTACAATGTCTTTTTAGGTAGTTGTAGAAAGTGATGAGATCTCCCTTTAGCCTCTTTTTCTTCAAACTAAACAGCCCCATCTCCTTCAATTATTCTTAAGATTTATTCTCCAGGCCCTTCACCAGCTTTCTCACCCTCCTCTGCACTCACTCCGGTACCTCGAGATCTCTCTTGTATTTACATGCTCCAAACTGGACACAGTATTCAAAGTTTGACCTCACCAGTGCCGAGTACAGGGGGAAAATCGCCTCCCTACTCCTAGTCACGGTATTTCTAATACAAGGCTGGATGCCATTGGCTTTCTTGGTCACCTGGGTGCATTGATTGGCTCATATTCAGCCACTTGTCAATTACAACCCCAGGTGCCTTTCTGCCAGACAGGTTTCCAGTCACATTTCCCCAAAACTGTAGCATTGCATGGGGTTGTGGTGGCCCAAGTACAGAACTTGTCACTTGACCTTGTTGAAGCTCATACTGTTAACATTGACCCATTGATCAGATCTGTCCAAGTCTCTCAGTATAGTCTCCCTACCCTCATGCAGATCAACGCTCCCACCTAACTTGGTGTGATCTGTGAACTTACTGATGATATACATTACATCCTTATCAAGACCATCAGTCATACAGAATCGGACAAAATTTTTGATGTTGGAAAAGACCTTTGAGTTCATCAAGTCCAGCCTATGACTCAACACCGT
>NW_009720002.1:140102-183132 GCF_000703405.1 Apaloderma vittatum | reverse complement strand
CCCTTGGGAGGGCGACAGGGACAGGGAGGGACAAGGTGGGGGGGACACAAGGGGACAACAGCTCCTGTTCCATTTAACCCTTTCCAAAAAACCGACTTTTTTGAGGGGTCGTTTATGGAAGCGGGCAGAGTTCCACCTCACTTTTTAATTTTTTTTTATTTTTTATTTTTTTCCATAGAGGGCGTTGAAAAAAAAAACAGAAAGAGGAAAAAAAATCACCCCAAACTGGCAAATCTCAACGTGTGACAGGGACTGCAGCAACACCCCAGCACATACTGTAGGGATCTTTGATCTCCTGCATCACATTAAGTAACAAAGACCAGAGGACTTTTTAGGTACAGCGCTCTGTCCCATCCCGGGACGTTTTAATTCCACGGATTTTAATATTACTCTTATTATTTTTAAGCATTTTTTATTTTACTCTGATTATTTTTAAGTGTGCCTGATTCTTTTAATTAGATCGTTACAGCCATTGTAATGTTTGCTCCTATATAACCTCTTATGAATAACATGGGACTTTTTAACATTAATGTTGCATTACTGGCATTTAGAACAAATCGCTGAAATGGTTAAATCCGCAGGACGCAGTTAGCAATTTCTCCCCCTTTTTAAATGTTCCCACAACATATCTTTCGAGGGGTTATTGCTGTTTATTTTATTAAGGCAAGGTAGCAAAGGACTAACGCACAAAGTCAGGAGATGTGTGCATCCACTCCGGGTTTATGTGCGTTAGCTTTCGTGCAGCTTGTCCGCTCTCACCAAGCGTTTTGTCGCTAAAATAATGCACAAAGTTCTTCTCCTGCAAATGCTTTTATTGCAAAGCATTAACCTGATCGTTCTGCAGGCTGCATTTTTTTTTTTAAAAAAAAATCACTTTTAACTAGATCCTAGAAAGCTGTGAATTTCCACTTTTTCTGCTCCTCTGTTACCAGCCCTTTCCCTTCCGTTATATTCCATTCTGTGTCTCTAACGCAGGGCTGATGAATGAGCTCACCTTCTTCCCCTATGTCCATGTAGCCAAAATCTGCAGCAGGCTTTCCAAAAGGAAAAAAAAAAGAATTGACATAAGAGATAGCTGCAAAAGCCTCTGTGCCTGCTCAGAAAATAAAAAAGGTACACAATCTGAGGTATTCATACAAAAAGTAGATTTTTTTTTTATTAATTTTTTTTTTCTAGCCAAAAGAGTAATGTTGAACACATTCACTTCATACCCAGAGCCGGACACATGACAATTAGTGCATCTGACATTTACAATGCAGATGTTTACGATGTGAATAATAGATGGAAAGAGAGTGAAAATGCAGTTGTTTTGGTGAAATGTGATGCAGTTTTATCCAGAAAACACACGAACTTTGGTCAAGTGAAGTCTGAAAAGGGACTGTTCTTCGTGTGCCTAATGCAAGTCTTGCAGCACTTCTCTGAAAGTATGCGAAATAATAAATTGCAGAGAAAAATATGTTTAAATCTAATAATGGAGTGTTGCAAGAATTGTAAAAGAAAGCTTGGTGGGGAGGGAGGGAAGGCAGCCTTTAGGGGAGAACGACATGAATTTCCAGCAGCAGGGTTGCGTAATGATTCTTTATTTTTAAAATGTGCCTGTACTCCATTCATACTATTTAAGTGCTTAAATAAGCACAATAAACGTAAATAATTTATGGCTTTGCAAACAGAAAATTGGGCAGAAAAGTAATTTTGAATAGCGACTTGGCTTACTATGCCCAATGATTTGGTGCCCTGTAAAATGCATTTGACACTGCTGTTCATTAAGCCAGTGCTATTGAGCCTTCTTCACATTCATTAGTGATTAATTCAGACAGATATTTAACTTAATAAGGTAAGCAAATAAACAAAAAATCACTTTCTGTGCCTTAAGGTTTTTCGGACCTCTAATTGGTTTTGTGCACTAATTATCAAGATTAACACCTTACACTTCTCTCAGTCCTTACACTTAGAAATTCCTGGTGGAAAACAGCAGACAACCTTGGGGGAATCTTTTAAGTGCAAGGGGTTAAGAGTTTGTCTTTTAAAAGTAAGATAAGCAGCAAAAAAAAAGAAAAAAAAAAGAAAAAAAAAGAAAAAAAAGGAAAGACCAATTCCAGGTGAATTTAGATAATAAGAGGAGGAGCTGGCACAGATGTGTACGATGCTCCGCGACCATTTGTAGGTGAGGGGAAGGTTTTCAAAGGGCAGCCTTTCTGAACAAACAACGGGAAGCTCTCCTTCTTCTCATGCCCATCCCAAACCCCTGACCTCAGCCAGGGCTCGTGGGTTCTCCCTTTTCTCGTGCCCAGAGTTTGCCACCGGCCCCCAAAAGTCACTTGGAACTCTGCTTCCCCCCGAACCCCGAGGCCTGATGCCTTGGCGACCGCCTTGGCTGCTTGTGACATTATTCGAGGCGTTGCCTGAAATTTCCCTTTTACAGCCCAGCCCAGCCGTGTCCTCCTCTTAGCTTAGGCTCAGCTCAGGGAAACCTTTCCCACCCCAACCAGCTCCAGGAGAAGGCTGCTGGGATGGGAGCAACCCCACGGCCGCATCCCAGGAGCATCTTCTCCCAAACCTCAAAGTTTGTCACCACCGTGTCTTGCCAAGCCCTTGGAAAACGTTGCATAAAGTGCTGATTCAGTGCCTCCCCTGGAAAACGCTTCCCACGTGCCTTGGGGAAATGGCGCGAAGGGGCACGATTGAAAATTCACCTCGATCCCAGCCATGAGATTCCGTAAAACTTGTTTTATTTGTTAGCTGAGGCGCCGTTACAAGTTGTTGCCAACGCCGGTTTGTCACGACCGACTGCAATATTTACCACGCGGTATCCCGAAATAACCGGCAGCCTTGAGAGAGCTAATTGCCACTTTTCCTGCCGTGGGAAGTCTCACCGATCTGCCCAGCCTCTAGCTTGAACCCGATGTCCCCTTCCAGTAGGTTTTTTTTTTTTTCTTGTAGCATTTGGGGATTTTTAAACTCCTTTTCCTTTAATTCTTTTCTTTCTTTAATGGGTGACTGGATAAATTCAGCGGTGGATTTTTGTGACACTAAAGCAGCAGATAAGTCTATGATGCACTCTAGCTATGTGGTTTAAAAATCCCTTACCATATGTTTTCTCACTGGAATGCCTCGTCTTGCAAAATTACAGGAACCGAAGCTTAAAAACACAATTAGGTAGTTTAAAATGAAATATTAAAGAAATACCACATATTTTCTGATATGCCTGCGACGTTTTTCTCCTTGCTTCCCCCCTCTCCTTGTTCTTTTTCCCTTTCTTTTGTGTTGTTCTTTGAGTTGTTCAAGGAGCCCCACTGTATTTGATTGTTGTACTAATCACGCTCCACATTTTTCTGATTAGGTTATATAGGCTGTGGTTAAATTATAAATGAAAGAATGAACTACCAGAGTACTTGTCATAACAGTATCTTTTATGTTGTTACAGAAGATGGGGGGGGAAGGAATCAAAAAAGGCTTTACATGATGAAGACTCTCCTTGCCTATTTTGCGCTCCTTATAGTATCTGTGTAGACAAGTAATGCAATCTCCTGAAATGTTTTTCTCAGGTATTCTGAGAACTACAGCACAATATCTGTCCGCTGAGAAAAATGTGAGAAAACTACATAAAGATGCATATTGTAGCATAAACCCTGTTGTGCGCACAAACACACCCTCTCCGACTCCAGTTGATACCATTACTGTGCTATAAACCAACCTCAACTGGTTTTTTTTTTGTTTTTTTTTTTCCTTATGCCATACAGGAAAAGAGTATTTCAAAATTTGAAATGATGCCTTACATTGTTATCTTCCGTACTGCTGCATGCACAGCATAAACACAGCCTGATGATAGGATATATATTTGTGTTTTGGTGATGTTATTTTAAGTCATTGACTGTAAAAACTGATTTTAGGGAGGGCTAGAATCATAATGATTAAACTATTTGGCTGAAGGCTTACCTTCTATCTATGCTGAGGGCACTGATTGTTTAGAGAATATTCTTGATATTGTTAAAATTAAATATACAGTCTAAGCATTACAGCATTTTAAGTACAATATTTAAAAAACTAAATACTTGGAGAATTGGCTTTTGGTGTTAAATGTTTTCCTCCTCTTAAATACATTATTTTTAATGAATTTAACATTCAAACATTCTTAAATCACTTTTTTTTTTTTTTTTTTTCCTACAGTTTAGCCAGATAAAGCTAGGATGAGGAGAGGGAGGCAAAGAGGCAAGTCTGCAGACCTGGGGTACATCAACATTAAGCCACGCGTTCCTCTCTTTCGCGACGCTTTGGAAGCAGAGCTCCTCTTCGGTTGCTCCCCAGCTTTAAATACAAAGTGAACATTACATCTCGTGCCTGGATCACTGTGTGAACTTCTTAGTGGCAGACGAATGGATCCTTAAACCTATGAAGGGATTTTTTGTTGGAAAAAATTCCGATGCAAGGCGATGAATTGATGGGTGTCCGGCGTGGAATGGGCATGGGGGCAACCACGGCGTGTTTTCTCTCAGACATGCCTGTGAGCGATGCTTTTTGCACCCCTGCAACCAGCCTTAAGGGTTCTGTTTTTTAGTTTTTGGGGGAGGCTTTATTGGATGAACTGTCAATGCTTTCCAGGATAACAAATCTTGTTTTATAGCACTTGGTGGAGTTTGGTTAGGGGCTACCTCTGAGCAACATGAACTTGGCCTTGCTGTGTGTCTTACTCTAATACCTTCACTCCTGTAAGGAATCAGGGTACTTGAGAAACAGCCTGCAGCCATACAGCTGATTATTTCACCAAATTTGCATCTTTTCAACAGTAATGGGGATGGCTTTCACAAATGCTCCCAGGCTCTAAATAGACGCTAAGTGGCTTGTTTCTAGTTGCTTCCTTCCCTTGCCCCCTTGGGTGCATCCAGCCCCTGGGCCTGGCACCCACAGGGCACCCTCTGGGATTGGAACCCAGGCACCTCCTGCATCCCTGGGAGAGATACTCGGTCTACTTTTCCAGGTGGAGAGGACCAGAGGTGCCTCTTGGAGGAGCCGAACTTGTTTTCTGGGTGCTCAGAGCAGGGTGCAAGGGAGGCAGCAGGACTTGGAAAGAGGTGGAGTGCAGGGAAAGCGTCCGGATGGCAGTGAGGGTCTCCTGACTCCCTGAGGGTGGTGGGTGGGGGGGACCTGGAGGGATGTATTTCCCCAGGGATCTCTGCAGCATGGATAGAGACCGAGGAGACCAGAATTCTCCAGAGCTACAGCCTCCAAGGCAATAGTCAATCACTAATTCTCATTCTTTTTAACCTCCTTTTCCTTCTTTCTCCTTTCCCTTTCCCTTTCCCTTTCCCTTTCCCTTTCCCGTTCCCTTTCCTTTTCTTTTCCTTTTCCTTTTCTTTTCCTTTTCCTTTTCCTTTTCCTTTTCCTTTTCCTTTTCCTTTTCCTTTTCCTTTTCCTTCTCCTTCTCCTTCTCCTTTTCCTTTTCCTTTTCCTTTTCCTGCTCCTTTTCCTTTTCCTGCTCCTTATTCTTCTTTTTTCTTTCCCTCCTCTTTTTTCTTCTTTTTTCTTCTCTTTTCTTCTCTTTTCTTCTCTTTTCTTCTCCTTCTCCTTCTCCTTCATTATATCTAAGAGACAAAAAGACTTAAAATATACATATCTCAAAATAACCCCCAAATATACATTGTTATAAGACATGGCTGTGCTTCTGGCCTCCCTGCGAGGCGCGGGGCAGCCCAGCTCTGCTCCTCAGGCTCCCGGTGCCTGGCAGCAAGAGGTTCCCTGTGTTTCATTCCTTTGTGTGTCATGAACGCAGCAAACCACCCAGAGACTCGGTTTCTAAAATTTTACGTTTCAACATGCAGCAGTACAGGTTCCCCACGCGGAGAGGTTTGCAGGGGCAGAAGCCATCACAAAGCACCAGTCACCAGAGCCCTCGTCATGGAGATCAGTGGGGGCTGACAGAGAGGGGGGCTTCTTTTTGCTCACGTGTGCACATTTCTCCCTGAATAAATAAACCAGGTATGGTTGGGGAAATACAATTCCATTGAAGATTCCTGCTATTTGTTTCCAATTCTGCTGTTTTGCTGGAAATCTGAACCATTTTTTGCCTTTCTTTAAAATAGGTGCCTACACCTGTCTCCTTACACATTGTTACCTCCTACAAGGAGGACCAATTTACTCAACAAATGTGTGCCAAGAGCCTTGAGTTTCAAGGGGTTCTGCTAGGAGACTGCTGCAAAGAGGATGCTCCTGCTCCATGTTGGCCACAGCTGCTGACAACCCTGTTGTTTTTCATGGATAAAGAGTGCAGGATCGAGGTGAAATCATGGTAGGAAATCTCATATTCTTCTTTTGTTCCAACTTCAAATACTGTTGGTGTCTATCGTGGACTTACAGCACCTCTTCCCTTTCCCTGCATTTTCTAAGTCCAGAGCAGCCTGATAAAACTCAAAACCTTCCTCTAAAACTTCAGTAAAATATCAATACTGGTCTCTCTTAAAATCCACAGAAGGATGTGTAAGGATTAGAGCAAAGCGTTATTCTTAATTCATCCATCGTGAATAAGTATTTCAGCACATAATACTTCTCTGGAAAGATCACCCACAATTTGGAGGTTTTTTCCTTCGGCGAGGCACCTTGGGGTGAGTTAAAAGGCAGAGGAAACTTGCAGAACTCATTATAAAATGGATTACAGGTATGGTAAACCATAAAGACTATTTTAGAGCCATTAAGGTTCAGCTTGTCACTGCTGACATGGACGCACTCTTATACCATATATTCCTGACATGTCAGGAGGTGCTTAGGGATGCTTTCATACATGTTTTATTGAAATGACAGGCTATAGCTTCCTTGACTGCCGTATATACGCGTGGCTATATGCTAGAAATCCAAATGAACATCATCTAAAAAAAATAAAAAACTCTTACTTGTATATAACAAATGCGAACTTAAGTGATAAAGCTGTCGTCTGCGCTTTATTTTTAATGTGCTTTGTAACAGAATAATGAAATCGCGACCGTCTCTGGAATAAAGTGTGGCTGAAATCAATGAGATTTACACCAAAGTGAATTCTGTAGTTGATAAAATGAGAGTTCAAAACCAGTGCAATTTCACGTAAGAGTGAAAAGTGTCAAATCCTCAGATTTCCCTTCTGAAAATGTCTTTCCATCTGTATGCAGATCAATTGTTTCTCCTAGGCTGAGCCTTTGACACGTTAGGGCTTTTTGTCTTTCAGATCCAAGAAAAACTTTACATACAATTATAGTGCCTTGAAAATAAAATTTCGAGTGGAAATACCAAGAGAATCATAGCTGCAAAGAGTTGGATCTCACAGACCTAAAAATTCCCATTCATTAAATATTTGGAATGCAGAAGGGGTGTAGGATTCGGTGCTTCATGTTCTTTTTCTAAGAAGTTGCTCCACAGAAATGAATTTTAACTTTCAGCTCATGTAAAAGTGGTAATTTCCACAATTTGGTCCCAAATCTGAGATTAAACATGAGATAAATCCCTCCGGCAAAAGATATGTGACTGGAAGCCTGCTCCAAAAGCTGTTGGCCACCTTCTCTGCCTCTGGGTGCTGGGGTAGCAGCCTCCTCATAGGGCTCCCGGAGTGATGGATGAATAAATTTCACTCAAAAAAAATTTGATACATTTAATCTATTTGTAAAGTATTCTTCCCTTCAGTGCACTGGAGCTTTCCAAAATTTACTCATTTTTAAAAACCTCATTATGAAACATCACCTCTCAGTGCTCACAAGTTGGCCAATGTGGAGGACAGACGGACAGAGCTTCTCGGGGTGCTCTCAGCCCCTGCAGAACAGACCGAGGTCTCTGCATGACACCACTATTATCAGTATTAGGAAAAATGTGCATTTTGGATCATAAACCTATTTCAGGGTGACAAGCAAGCTGGCAGGAGAGCATGCACGTTAGGCAAAGGTGTTTAGGTTCAGAGCAGGGCAAGTACAGCAGAGCTGAATTCACAAATAGCTCCTGAAATTAAAAAATAAATTTCAACACAAACATGCAGGCCTCCAAAGTGGAGAACCTCAGTCTATGAGTTAAAATCACACATTTTTACAGATCAGGAAGGTCTGTTGGCCCCACAGACAACCCTGAATGCACATGCGCGCCCAGACTTGCACCGTGTGAGCAGAGGTTGACGTGCAGGGCGCTAGAAGCTTCTCCTCAGCAGCATCACACCTGTGTTTGCTGTATAAATAAGATCTTACTGCTCTTTCAAAGTTTCCCTAAAACTGGTTTCAAGCATCACTGAAAAGGATAGAGGGCCGTGGGGTGCAAAGCGTGAGCCATGACTGCAGGGGGTGGGATAGCTGTTTCTGTATAGGCTCAGGGCTGGTGACATAGCCACGGTGCTTCTGAGTAGAGGCTTCCTAAGAATTCAGTTTGTTTCTCAACTCCTTGAACGGAAGGAAGTTAGTAATTCACAGGTGGAGCAATGGGAACCCAGGTGAAGATCTTCTGAGCAGGCTGGAGGCAGATTGGGAACATCTGCATGGGCCGAGCTGAGCCCCAGCATGAGTGGATGGACCCTCTTCTTCCCTTGTAGCCAAATTCCCTGCCAAGAGGTCCTGTCCTTTCCCTGGGTCAGACACCACTGGAAGCCCAGGGACTGCCCAGAGCTGGGCATGAGCTTGCAAGGACTGAGCTCCTTGGTGCCAGCGTTGGTGAGACCAGGAGGAGTTCTGTGGGATCACCTGCATCAACCACAAAGACTTGCCTTTCCTCAACATGGGGATGTGGCAACAGGCCACATACCCCTTCAGAGCGGGGCTTGTGGCTTGTGCTCCTTGCCAACGGCTGTGGGGAGGAAGAGGAGGATGAGAAGTTTGTTGTCAGTCATCACCTCTGCACCAGGGCTAACATGGCGCGGTTTCTGCCATCACCACGGATGGAAATTCGAGGGTACGGACTGACCGTTGTCTAGCTGGAATTGTGTGGATCAGCAGAATGTAATCATTGACAGAGGTTTGGCAGATTTTCTTGCACAGGTTACTATTAATTTCTGTTTATGCTTCTGATACAGCTATTCCTGCTTCAGTGTGTGCTTCTGCGACGCTGCCCATCAGATCTGCCTAACGTCCCAGCTGCAAGATTTTGCAAACAGGTAAACTTAACCATGACACACCTGAAATACAGATAAGTATTAGAGGAAAAAATGGAAAATACCACATGGCCCTGCATGGTCAAGGGTTTAACATTACACCAGGGAACTTTTTCACTATTGGGAGTTTTAACTTGCTTTTAAAATGTAACTTTCACTTGTCCTATTAGGTTCATCTCCCAAGCCTGTGCTTACACAAGGCTGTTGGTTTTTTTTCAAAATTGCAACAGCAAACAGCACATCACAATTTAAACTCCAGGAATTCCTGCCTATTGATAACGTGAATTGATTTCAATGCATAACATAGAGTTTTAGAGGCCCTCGAACACGTACGTGTCGAAAGACTTTTTTGAGCCTGTGTTTTTAACCACATCTAATGTTAGGCTGGTCCAGGCAGTGATGGAGAAATGCTGGTGGTGTGTGTGGGTGTGAAAATCCACGTCCAGCCCAGCAGAGACTGGACAGGTTGGGTCATATACAGGAATTACAGGAAACCCCTTCACACGTACTTAAGGAAAAGATTAAAAATGTTGGCATGGTGGCTGCCGATGAGAGATGTCACCTCTTTTGTACTAGGAAATCAGAGAGCACGAAATGCTCAGCAGAAAATTCTGCAAAGGGCACCTGAGGGTGTGCATGAGGAGGGGACCACTCCTGCTGTTGCCCTCTTTTAAAATGTGAAAATGCTGAGGATGATTTTTTTTCCCCCCTCACAATGAAAGAAGGAAATGGACAAAATGTTTTGATAGGAAAAGAAATTTTCCGGCTCCCACAGCGAGGCAAGTACTTTTATGAAGTGAAGCCAGCACATTCATTGAGGGTGGGTCAAGGAGAAGAAGCAGGTCCAGGGTGAGGACATCCCCCCACACACACCTCCCCTGCCTGCCCCAGGCAGGGAGCACACAGCAACTCCTAATTACTCTATATCCAGCTTGTATTTACTTTAGAAATTGCTTTGTGTTAATTAAATATGTTACCTTTTAAAAATCACATCAAAATGCGTCAGTGTTTGTGATGAGCTCCAAATGAATGGGGAAAGAAATGTTTGTGCTTCATGCTTTTATTTGTTTTTTGGCAAAATTCCTTGAATAAATTAATAGATTGTATCATTAGGTGCAAATAGTTATGTATTAGGATACCCAACAGATAATTTAAGTAAATAGCTAATAAGATAAGCGTACAGTGCTCTGTATCTGCCTGCACGCAGATATTCTATTTGAACTTAAAATACAATTACTTATCAAATGTCTCCATCAGGGCTGCACTCTGTAAAAGAGCCTGTTGGTAACACGGAGGGAAATCACTGCAGCAGCACAAGGCAAACTGCTTTTGATATTTTGACTTGTACTTTTGACTTTTTCTTTCTCTGGTAACCCCATTATTTTTGTCCCTACTCAGAGCTCTGACCTGTGCTACATGGAAAGTTTAGAGATGAAGTCATTTCTGGTTTGAGTTACTGGAGAGACTTTAATTCATCCAGCTGTGCCTGCTCAACAACAATTCCAGCATTCAGCATTGACAACACACCATCAGCAAGAGAAATCAAACAGAAAAGGCAGTCAGTGTTGAAAGGAACACTTAAGAACTGCACTCATTTGTAGAATTTAACATCATCAAAACACTAAATGTAAATATGAGCAGAAGGGAAACGCTAAACTCATCAGTCAAGGTATTTCACCAAAAAAGTAGTTCTTTTTTTTTGACTGAAAGTTAATGAAAATCCCAAAGGAAATATGATTGAGTGTAAAGGTGCATCTTAAGGAAAAAGAAATGGTGGGATATTTTGCTCAAAAGGGCCTTGCATTATAAAATACAAGATGTATTTCCCTTGCTGAATGTGTATTTAAACTAGTAAGATGGGGAAAAATTCTTTAGTTCCTACTGGTAAGTATAAGCCAGGAACCCAGCTTTGCAGGCAAGAGCTACGTCTCAGTTATAATGCTCTCAGAAATCAAACAGAAAGTGTTTTAGGAATTCTGAGAGTAGTTATTCCCTTCAAAATAGTTCTTTAAACTGGTGTGTAATTAATAAATGCTCAGTTACACATTATTGAATTGCCATTCCAAAAGAAATAAGGGAGGAAAAGATCTTTTGAGCGAAACTGAGACAAAATATAGATCTGCTAGGTGGTATTTAAGGGTGTAAAAATAATTTCTCCTGGAAGTTTTTCCCCTTTCAATCAATACCATGCAAGAGAGAGAGAGAAAGACTGAATTTTTCATCTCCCTCTCTCATTGCAACTGTCATTTGGCAAAAGTGATGGTGATGATGCCGATGCACACTGACCGTTCCCAGGAGGTCAAGGAGATGCTCCCGTGAGGCTGGAGGCAGCACCAAGCCCTCACAAAACATTCCCACCTCCAGCCAGGACAGTGTCGTTGCAGGAATAATACCAGGAAGGGGGAAAACACCTCTCAGCCTGGTGGGAATTTCAAATATTGGTTCTGTAGCCAGAGCTGTGTCGCTGCGGGAAGGTGACGGGACCTGTCGCCTCGTGGGGCTGCCTTGATGTGAAGGGCTGGTGCGTGGGGCCGTGAAGGAAGAGGCAAAGCCATCTCTACCAGTTAATACCCTGAATACTCCGATGTCAGATATAAAGCTTTGGCTCGTGAGCACTTGGAGGGAATAGGGTCGAGTATCCCTTGACTCCCATCATCGGGTTTGGGTGGTTTCGGTGTGCTCTCTGTAAATCTTGGTCCAGCGACAGCGATGGAATTTCATAGAATCAGGGAATTTCATTTTAATAACCTAGTGAATAGATTTGATTGCTTCTCCTGCCTGACAATGGCTCCTGGAATTAAAGTGTGAGACTGGAGCAGCTCCGCTGCGCCGAGCGGTGACACGGGGGACTCTGCACCAGCTTTTCCAAAAAGGAGCTGGAGAGATGAGGTGCTGCTGCTCGCTCAGGCTATGAAGAACCAGCCTGACCCGATGTGTCTGAGCCATTGCTGCCACTTTTCTTGCTAATTTTGCATCCTGCAGCTTGCGTTGGCGTGTCTTTCTCAGAACGGGGGTGCCCTCTAATGTGTTAAATAGACATGTGCTTTTAAATGCCTCTCTTTTCACTTTAGATTTGGCACAAATAAATTTCATTTGTTTAACTGCCTTTTAAGTAGAGAAGGAAAATTCTGGTAGTCGGACAGGCAAGAAAAATAGCGATTGAGCATGCAAATCATTTCTTTCCCCTTTAAACAATACATACTCTGCTGCCTGCATTTCCCCAAAGATACCGCTGCAGCTACACATGGTTGAAGTCTGTTTTACCCTTATATAAGGCAATGTGACAAATGATTTAGGGGGGAAGTAATCTCTAATCAGCATAACTTCATACCGCACGGCGCAGAATTATTGTCAATTTAATTCTGTCTCCTCGACACAAAACTCTGAAGTGTTTCTTCCAGTTGAAGTTTTGTAGCTGAATAATAAATAAAAGAGGGTGCAGTACAAGTACTGCATAATGTAATTGTACCCTCTTTGTTCTTGTCAATCAGCTTTAACACAAGTTAAGTCGTTGTGGATGTCACCATGATCATATTCATAGTGGATGGCTCGGAGTTGCGGTGCAGCCGTCTTCTGTGAGGAAGTTCCTTTAATAAAGAGGCGTGCGGAGAAGGTTTCAGGTGCTTTATAAAACTTTGACTTCCCTCCTACTACAAGGCAAGGAAGCACAATAATGCATGCATGAGTTGCCAATAAATCAAAGGCCTGCTTTTTTTTTAATTCCTATTTTGACATGTACATACATAGCATTTTTAAGAGATAGCTCCAAGGTAGCTTTTCAGTCCTTGATCAGATCATGAATTTAATTAATTCAGTGTAGACATGTCATAGATTTAAA
This sequence comes from Apaloderma vittatum, assembly GCF_000703405.1. Taxonomy (NCBI): domain Eukaryota; kingdom Metazoa; phylum Chordata; class Aves; order Trogoniformes; family Trogonidae; genus Apaloderma; species Apaloderma vittatum. The sequence goes on along the minus strand of NW_009720002.1, from coordinate 170,212 downwards.
CCCTTTAGAATTACATTTTTAATACAGATCTAACATTTAATGTCCTTTTTCATTTTTTTCTTGCAAAGTAAGAAAAAATCCTTTAATACTCTGGTAGCAATTTTTCCCTCTTATTATGAGACTGTGGCTCCTTCCTAATTATGTGGCTGCAAATTATTTACTGTAGTTTTAAATTAAGGAAGGAGACAAGTAATCCAGTGTAAAAAACACTGTTCCAACTTCAAGAAGAAATGAGTGTATGTGTTTAATTTCTCTTTAGGCATACAGCTGTACAGTCACTGTATAATGGAAGGTTTGAGACAAAATGGTCCCCCACCACCTTACCTCCGTGTAATGCAATTTAGCTTCATTAAATTACTGGAGGGCCAGTTACTTAAGCAGAATATTGATTTTCAGTCTGGGCCATGTTTAACATAATTCTGCGTAGGCAACAGCTAATTCTGCATTTGAATCTCGCACCCTAATGGAATTACAGGAGGCGGCTGACCATGGGCAAGGCAGGGCTGGGCTGGGGGCCGCGTCCCCCCCTGCCTACCCTGCTGCTGCCTTTAACCCCTTCCTCCGTGCTCTTCAAACAGCCACGCTGACAAATTTCTTGTTTCTTCTCACGGAGCCGCCGTCTTTCATCTGGGGATGTGTAGCCCCAAGCTAGGTTTTGGTACTGTAAAGTATCCGTGGGGCTGTTATATTTCTCTTCAGCAACCTATAGCTCGGTCTGTACAGCAACAGAGACAATGTAGAGTAAGGGATTTCCTCCAGTTCCTAACCCCAAATACCATTCCCTAAACCTAACAACCAAAGGATGGTTTTTGCTTTAATTAAAACCTAGTAAAATGAACCAACTCTTTGGCAGGAAAGTATGCTCTTTACATTGCTGGCTTGAGAGCTAGTCATTATTTTTATTTATTATTCTGTTTAATGATGAGATACAGTTTACAAGCCTTTGAATAATAATAATTTAAAATGGTTTCCTGTGAGTTATAGTTTGTCGGTGTCTTAGAATTTAAATAGTGTATGGGGACAAATAGTGGTTATCACCCACGTTCATGGTGGTCGTAGTGGAGAGGGTGTGATGCTGTCTCGGTAGGTTTGAGGTTTCAAGTAATGGGGTGTAAGATGGGCTTTCACAGGCCTCAACTTCAAAAATCACTTGCTTACTGGACTCCTCTAAATTAAACAAAACAGCTAAACACTGAAAATACCAGGTAAGGCTTCAGTTGACAATTTTTTTAAATCAAAAATTTTGGAGAATAAAACATTTCATCCCTCCACAGACACCAAACACAGTCGCTGCTTGTTTGGGAAATTTTTTACAGAGTTGGATTCGTAAGACCATTTTTTTTTCAGATATACTGCTGGATGGCAGAGAATTGCTGGAGGGCAGCTTAAAATGTTAGCTAGGAAGAGCCTCTTTTTTAAATGAACTTATCGTGGCCACTCTTTTGTATGCAGCTCACGCTCCACTCAGCTCCCCAAGAATAAATTGATTTAAAAAGTTCTTGCCATGGCATCGATGTTGCAAAGATTTGAGTACATGCTTAACTTGAGATCCGTGCCCCATCCTGTTGACTTCAGTGAATTACCTCAGCAGCTGTCGGTATTTCCATGGATTCAGGTCATGGCCTGTATCCACCTACATCTGCTAAAACAGCCCCAAGATGTGGTGTGTGGAAAAGGGGTTGAGTTCAGGAGCCAGGGTTTTGATCCACCCTAGACATAGAATCATAAAATCATTTAGGTTGGAAAAGACCTTTAAGACCATCGAGTTCAACCATCACCCCAGTGCTGCCAGGCCCATCGCTGACCCACGTCCCTGAGCACCACGTCTACCCAGTTTTTAAAAACTTCCAGGAATGACGACTCCACCACTGCCCTGGGGAGCCTGTGTTGGGGTTTGACAACCCTTTCAGCGAAAAAATTTTTACTAATGTCCAATCTAAAACTCCCCTGGAGCAACTTGAGGTGGTTTCCTTTTGTCCTATCTCTCGTTCCTTGGGAGAAGAGACTGACCCCCACCTCACTACAACCTCCTGTCAGGTAGTTGTAGAGAATGCGGAGGTCTCCCCTCAGCCTCCTTTTCTCCAGGCTAAACAATCCCAGTTCCCTCAGGCCCTCCTCATAAGACTTGTTCTTGAGACCCATTACCAGCTTCATTGCTCTTCTTTGGATACACTCCAGCACCTCAATGTCTAGATGTAGATGTCTGACAAGCAGATTTGGGAAGGAGGAAGGAAGGCAGGAGAAGGGAATCTTGGCTGGGACTTTTCAAACCTGTTTGCACCTTTGCTTGAGCTGCAAGAGCTCAGTCACTTGGACAAGCTGAGCAGAGCCAAATCTCAGGGGCATGCCATGTATCACGAGCACCAAGACTGAATTTTGCTGTGGCAGACATTATGTTTAGGAGGAGGAATTTCCGTGAATCCTTTAGAGGGATGTTAGCCTGTTTCACATCTCATTGAAGAGAAGCTTTAAACTAACTTGCATAGCTCTGGAAACAGATTCAACACCATCGAGCCTCCTTGGGGCCGTTGGTTTCAGTAGGCGTGCCTGAGCAAAGTGTGTAAATGGACAATGGAGCTGACTGTGGTTTCCTGGTTTCGGTGGAGACCTGGGGTTTTGCAGAGCCTGCTGCTGTCATCAGAATGCAAATTACGGCTGGCCGGGGTGATGCTACTCATGTTAATTCCTCTCGAGTCTGCCTCTCACGTGCTCTTTCCATTTTCCCTCACCAGTACAATGCTGTAGGTAGCTGTTACTTGAAGTGCCTCTGCGCTTCAGTCTGGGGGAATAATATGCAATATGCAAAACCGATTTGTCATTGGGAGTCAATAATTGGCATCAGGTGCATTACTTAGCATCCTGTCACAGATTTGGCATGTCACCTGATTGATAACTCTGTGCTTTCTCAAGACATTGAACATAATTTGTTCCCTATCGCATTTGCACACGTGGCCTGTGGTCCTTTGTTGCTCACTGGATGCCCTCTCATTTTGCATTTCGTAGGTGAGAAAGGAGAGAGGTCCCTTCCCTGTGCGTTGCCCCTTCCTGGGCTGTCATATTTCTGATCCTGAAATCATAGTTCAGCTCTCTCCAGATTTGCATTTGCTTTCTACCACTTCTTATCAGACCGATCCGGTAGCAAGGAGCTTCGCTGAGTTCAGAGGAACTCTTTACAGAAGGGGGTGTTAGCCATTATATACAAGATAGCAGAATCTGGCCACATATAATTAATACAAATATGTGCATAATTTAAAGCTGCCCCAGGAAAGCCTTAAATTACATGATAACCATGCAGACTCTGGCCTACAAAGGAAAACATGGGGAGTCTCTATTAGTGAAATTAATTATATGTAAGATTGTCTTCAATAACCATGTGGGAATGATTAAGTAATCAGTCAAATAAAAGATTTAATAACAAATTCCCTATCAATTATACAAGAACACTCAGTAAAAATTAAGTAAAAATTATTTTCAACACATTAATATTAACAGTTCTGAAAATATTATAACATAATTAAGTGTAATTTCTTGTAGCAAAACATACTCACAATAGCTAAATAAACAAGCCTTCGAATTGTGTTTCCTGAGGAAATTTGACAGGTCGAGATGTGTGATGGCATATGGAGGTTTTGGAAGAAGTCAGCTCAGACGAGCGCCTGCGGAATGTGGGAAATGGGTCTGCAGTGGGGATGCCCAGTGTGCAGGTCACAAAGGCCTCTGTCCTCTCACCTGGGTACTGAAAAGTACAGAAAACCCACACAGCAGGTCTGACAAAGCAAGGACAAAGTATTCTGGAGGCCTGGAATAACTTAGCGCGCCCCTAAAACTACTCCAAACACAAATGTTGCATTTGGTGGTTCTGATCTGGCCTTTTCTAGAGAATTTTCCAGGTCTATATGCACCTTGTTTTTCCCTTTGGGTATTTATTCCTTTTATTGTTGGGCTGATAAAGTTCACTTTGTCATTACTATGACCCACTGTGTCTCCATGGATGGAGCCATCGCGATTATTGCAGCTGTCTAAGAGCTGAGTATCTATTTCCGGCTTTACATCCAAGATATTTCTGCAGCTGATAGAGGGAAGGGGATATTTTAGCCCTGTCTTTAAAGATTATATTAATTGTCCTGCAGAGGTATCCACTTCTCTTTACGTTTTAGATGACTAACTTTGACTACAAATCGGATTTTTCTACGTTGACTGAAGGTCAAGGTGAAAATACGCATCCGACAGAGCCGTCCAGAGCTTGCCGAAGTCAATGAGAATATTTCTATTAACTTGAGTGGGTTTTAAACACAGCCGTGCTGCAATTTCCTAAAGGTAAAATGCTCTAGTTACACTGTAGGAATAGCTGTTGTGGGCTATATTAATAATTCGTCTGGCCCGATCCCCTGTCTCATTGGCTGGTGCCTAAGGACAAATATAGGGACTGGGAGATATGTAGTGAGACTTTCCTTGTCTGCTCTCCCAGCTCCAGCAATCGGCATCCCAGGGACTTCCCAAGCCAGAGGTTGTGTTTAACAGCCTGTGAAGGACCATCGACATTGCAGAAAGTGTCCGAAAGCAATGAAAACAGAGTTTTGTGTTTGGCCTAAATCACACCTTTTTTTTTTTCCACCCCTACAGAAACATTAAAATAGTGAGATTTGATCTAAGCATTCCTATGTGACCAAAAATGAGCAACTTTTTGTGAGGTCTTTTGCAATAAGTCCCCATCAAACTAGGTAATAGATTCTGCAAGAGTTATTTTTTATTCCTAGATAACTGCAGAAGTAGGATTTGTGGAAATAATTGGGAGTGAAAGACTTAACTTTTCAAATGAGAGAACATGTTTTTTAAAAAAGTACTTACTAGAAACAAAGAAAGATAACAATAAAAACAATCCTTCTAGGTACATTTGAAAAGTCTCACAATAATTCTATGATAGTACTTTCTGTCTTTCTGACGAAACCTCTTTTTTTCTTCGCATTTATGATAGAGCTACATGAAATAAGGAAAGGAAATTGATATATTTTCCTGTAATTATCGTGCTGTTTGCTCCCAGACCAGGGTTCTGGATTCTATGGTTTTGCAAAACCAAACAGAAAACTCTTTCCACTCCTCTCACAGTGAATGCTAAATAGAAAGGAATTGACTTCTACTCAGACATGCAGAATTTTATTTATATGCAATATTATACAGGCAGCAGCTCAAGTGGCAATTGTGCTTCTGATTGATAGTTAATTAGTAAAAATTCTGGAGTTACGGTTGTGTTCTACTAAGTTGCTTTGAGGTCTTGAATCCAGAGAGTGCTGTAATATTTTCAGCAAGGGTCTATAGTTAAAATAATGCGCGTTTTCTTTTTCTTTTTATCAAAACCTGAGAAATAACCTGCCAAACCAATCATTCTCTCCCAGGAGTCTCGCAGAAGGCCTGGATGTTAATTGCATTTAACCTAGAACAGCAGAGCATTTTTTTTTTCTTTATACAATAACTAATATGTAAACTACTGTTGCACTTTGAAATTACTTTCACTTAAATTCTATTATTGAAGCTCCGCAGCGGAATATATCCAGGGTCCATTTCATTAAAAAAGACTAATTACACTGGAACCACACAACATACCCGCCAATCTTCTTCAGTAGGACCGAAAAATGAGCATTCAAGAGATACAGCGTGCTTATTTGTCCTGGCATTCCCGAGAAAGGTTTATGCAGTCGAGGCCAGAAATGAAATTCTGATTGGTACTGAAGGGACACTGCTTTTTTTTCCCCGTAATATCAAGAATTGACATGGATTGGCTGACAGCTAAAGCAGTGGAAAGGACTACCTTATAATCCCCCATTGATAAAAAAATAAGCGAGCAAAAACCAACGCTGCAACACCAGACTAAAACACGTCGTGTACTCTCACCGTGTGATCTGTTAATGTTCTCTATATTTATTTGCACAGACAACCTGAAAACTGCGTAAATTTTCTGTTGGAGGCTCACAATAAAAATACACCTTGTGCAATGAAAATACGAGCTGGCAAGCTGATCACAGGGTGGATTGTAGGATAATGCATAGGCAATATTCCTGAGCACTCTGCCCGTTACCTCCGGTTTTGGCAACCAGAGAGTGAGCTGCCATCAATTCCAGAAATTCCTGATTTTGAACTCTGATTTGGGATTTTTTAGGAAGCATTGGTGGGCACTCAGGCATGGGTTGTGCCAGGGGATGGCAATAGGTGAGCTGGGATAGGTGTTGCTCTGGCAGGCACTGGTTTCTGCTTCAAATTTCACCCTTTTTTATTGGAGGAGCTGCTCTGCTCGCAGGGATTTTTCCCAGCTCTCTGGAAATGACCAATTTAATTCGTGGTGGAGTGAGTCAAGTCCTAACCAGTGCTGAAATATTTGTCTCGATTGGGTCTCTGCAAGAATGATGAAGTGCACTTGTTATACTGGAATCTGTTCAAGATTTTGACAGCTTTTGCTTGCTACTTTGACTTTTCTGCTAATGTTTTTGCTAGAGCATAATAAAGGTGTGTTATAGCATGACTAAAATTTTTATTAACCCTTCTGGCAACCAGTGGAACTTTGGCTAGGGTTTTGCTCTTGGGCATTTCAAATCCAGAGCAGCAGTAACAGCACCCATGGCAAAAACCCAACCACAGGTATGGGAAATACTCTAGTTTGCATGTACAAATGCATGCAAATTTTGTCCTTCAAAGAATGAACGGATATGCTTATGGGAACCACTGCTCCCATCTTGCTCAGGACTGTGCTGTTCCTGGGATGAGTTTTCCAAAGGGGTTTGCACCACAGAATGAAATTTCCCTTTCTGCATTGGAAGGGCTGGAGTCCACGGCGAGGTTGGCCATTACTCAGCCGGGGATCTTTGGAAACCATCCAGGAAAAGAGGAAAAGCAGGCCTGAAGATGCCTGAATTGAAAAGTCCGGTTCCGAGGTGTGTCAGAGTTTGCAGCCTGCAGCCCATCTCTCTATGCCACCCTCTCTCTGCCAGAAGTCACGGTGGGAGTGAGAATAATACTCAATTCTTCCGTCTCACACGTTTATGCATCCATGAATTTGACATAAGAGCAATTTCAGTTCTTTTTTTTCCCCATCGGGATAGTGAAAAATAAACACTTAGCACAAGAAGCAAGCCCACGAACATTTAGTCTGTCTGGTCCTCGAGTAAGGTCCCTTAAAACACTGCAAAAACATTCATAACACGATGGTTTGTATTTCATTAGTAAGGTGTTCCTGCCAAAAATGTGAGAACTTTCTAACTTGTTGGCACTGAAAGTACAACTGACCTTGTGCTGTACTGTAATAACTTCTTATTCTATAATCCATCTTCTCTAAACAGTTTTGGTTCACCCTGAATGTACAAAGTCAAGAAGTTCTGGGGAGGAGCTTTGCCTCTGGCCCTTGCAGCAGCTGCAGAGCCCGTAGATATGTTGTGCCACGAGGGGCCGTGGGCTGCTGCTGGCCAGGAAGGCAGGAGAATAGGGGACAGGCGAAACAAGTTCAGCCTGGAGTGATGGAGCTTGGGGACCACCACAACGTCCACTCAGATGGTTTGTAGGACGTTACGTGGTTCAGCTCTGTGATGGGAGACCAGGATGTGTGCTTGTAGTCACGGGTGGAGAAGAGGAATGCTGTCCTTCAGGCAGAAGCGACAGGACCCCAGCAAAAAAATGAAATTTGTGTTCACTGGTGCCTCTATAGAAAGTATCACAGGCTGAATTCTACTTGTAATACAGATTAAATATGCAGAAAAAATGTTTATGGGGCAAAGAGAATGTTTTTGCTCTGTATGAGAACAGCGTATAGAAGAGTCAATGTGCTCCACACTATTGAAATTATATTATTGTTAATTATTATTAATGATGATGAAGTTTGCTGTTGTGAAGACAGAGGAACGTGGGATTTAAAATTTTTGTAACCTCCAGCTTGACAAGGAAGGAAAAAATAACTCCTGTTTCATTGTTGTGGCAAAACTTGTTATCTTGACAAGTAAAGAGTCCACACTGTTTTGTAAAATACTTATCTTGTAAGTGACATAGCGGGCTCTAATATTTTTCTGAAGGCTATCAATGGTTTGAAAGATGCCTTAGTGTATGCTGCACGCTCTCATCTCGATCTAAATAATCTGAATGTCCTGATTCATTGATTTGTGCATTATGCTCATAAAGACATTACATTTGAACTTGGTATGAAATAAAAAGGCTTTGGTCAGTCAATACTCTTCAAGAAAGCACTTCAAAGATTTTATAAAAGGGTCGCTGACCTGTACACTGAGATTGGACCTCAGTTGTCCAGGGAGAGCCCTCTCTGCACTCGGTCTTTGAACCTGCCCTCTCCCTCTTTCCCAAAGCACCGCACAAAGCAATAACTTATTACAAGTCAGTGTTTTCAATTGTGCATACAAGGAAAAACAACAAAACAACGCAGCTGAAAATAATCCCCTTTAGAGATGAGATTATGGTTTATTGTTTCTTTTACCAGGTGTACAGCACTCGGTATTTAAAATGTTTGCTCTGAATATACAAGTTTATCAGGCTTGTCTTTGGCCATCTCGTGCGCTTGTTGAGCAAGAAGCCCTTTCTGGTCCACATTTCTCACCAATTTACCTTTCTTCAAAAAAGAACACAGATTTTAAATATCTCTGGTTCAAGTGGAGAAGGCAAGTGACAAACGGTTCACTTGTTGGCCTTTACTAACCATTCCCATGTCCTCCTTAGTCCCTCAAAATTTTGGGGTATTATTTTGCAGTCTGACCTTTTCCTCCCCAAACGTGATGCCAGACTCAGTTGGAAGCATCTTCTGCCCTACCAAAATCCACCTGCGGATGAGCCGTGTCACTTCTGCCACCCCAGCTTTGTCATTGTGGCATCAGCTCCACGGTGGCTGAAGTAGATGTCAAATTTTTCTTTTATTTATTTTATTCTTTTTTTTTAAATCCGTTTCTGAGATTTTGCTAGGTCAGACCGATTGAAAGCTTGATCCAGCTCTGGGGTTACCGAAAATGTATATCAAAAAGATGTAAGGCCATAATGTTCTTTCTGTCCAAGGGTGTTTGGTCCCTGCTCGGTATCGACGTTGGTGCTGGTGGCATCCTTCAGTGAGACGTTTATACACGGCCGAAATTTAGGGGCACTGCTGAGACAAAGGAGTTTGTTTGTAATCAGAATTCCTTTCATGAGGACTGTGATTTATGGGCGTTTCTAAAAGCAGGAGGAACTCCGTGCCATTATTTAAAAGGCTAGGCTGCTCAGACTTATTTAGAAATACCAGCACAACAGAAACAGTTTCTAACTTCAGGCAGAAAGATGCTATTCATCATAGAATTCAGCGGGAAAAATAACAGATCTGTCGGAAGTGGCAGGAGAAGGATAGCATATTGATGCAGAATGGAATCTGGATCGAGCGAAGGGTATTTTCCTCTTTGCAAATCAAACTGCAAAATGTAAAAGAAGTAGTAATAAACAGCCAATCGTCCCAACAGCATTTTTTTTTTCCTGGTCAAACCATGCAAAAACCCCTAAAACTCACAATGGAGCAACTACCATTTTAGATCCGTTTCTCCTCCTCTCGCATGGTCTATTTATTTTTATTGGTTTGTTTCTCATTAAATCCTTCAATTACTCTGCAGTGTAAAATGGTGAAATTATTGGCATGTGCCACTTTCATCATGTATTTGAGTTTGCTTATTACACTTGCAGAAAATGCTTGAATGGTATTAGGCTCTGCTGTGGATTGAGACAGAGTTAATAAATATTATTTGGTGTTTTTTCCCTGAGAAGCACTGCTTTTCTTGATTGTTTTTTACAGTTGGATTGGGAATATTGATTTATTCACCACTGTTACAATAATTGTATACAAGGAACAAAAAATGCAGAGGTAACATTTCATCAGCTCAAACAGATTAATTAGTTGTAGTAGATTAGGCACAGTGTTACACAGAAAGATTTGCATTTAGAGGAAGAAAAAAGTTTTTTTTTTAATCTTAAAAAAGGCAAGAGAATTTAATAGAGATGTGATACACTGAGCTGCTTGGCTTATTATTCAATCAGTGTTTCCAAATGAGTATTAAAGGGCAACTTTAAATATTAACTCTTCTTTCTAAAATAAAAATACAGAGTAATTGTTGAATGCATGGTATGAGGAAATCTTTGCTTACTGTACTTGTATAAGAAAAGTTAACTTGATTTTGCACCCTAAATTTAAAAGTGTACAGAAATTATAAATTGATGCACAGTAGAAAGCAATTAAAATGAAAATTTCCTATCCTGTCTTCTGTCTGCATGGAAGCAATTATGTTGTTTATATTTTTCTCTTTTTGCACAGAATTAAGGTGAAGCTAGGAAGAGGTAGGTAATAGTATCTTTTGTGTGAGTTAGCTTGGTCATGATACCAAAAATTATCCATTAAAGGTTATGAGGCATTAACAAGAGTTTTAAAAGTGTCCTGGTTGTTCCCTATTTGACCTCTTTCTTCAGGGAATTGAAATTTCCCAGTGCTCTGGACCACTGACACCACGAGGGTAATTAAGTAATTCCCCCCAAGGTTTCAAGTTTTAACATCTCTCAGTATTGAAACAGAGAAGAAAAACATTTTTTATCACTCTCACATTCTATAGAAATCTACAGAGAGCTACACAATGGGCCTTGCCTGACATGCTGATTTTCTTTTTAAACCATCTGTTAAATCATCCTGGCTTGCTACATATTAGACATTATAAATGCCCCTAATTTTTCAAAGCAGTGCACAAGGATTCAGCTGCTTGACTTCCAGTTTACGCCATGCTATCCCACCCCAGCCACTGAGAGACATTAAACATACAGAGCTGGTTTCACAGCTCGGCTAACGCCGCTTTTTTTTTTTGTCAGCCTGGCAATGCCGAGCATCTTTCAATCTGGCTTAAAGGGCCACTGGAGGGATGCTCCACTGATGCAGCATCCTTGAGCTGCACAGAGCTGCTCGAGGTACCCCTCCTGCCTCATTTCTGGCCCCCTCCTCAGCACACTAGTGCCCCTGGACGGCTTGATCCCGGACGCTTAGCCACTCTGGGATCCGAGGCAGCGAGTGTCACCTCCTGCCTTTTGGGAGCACCCTGGGGTACATTCATCCCAGTCTAGGAGGAGAACACAAAAAATCTGTTCATTTGTGTTTGCAGACGGTGCCTGGTGGGGAATTACAGATCTGGGAGTGATGATGGGGCTGGGTGGGAGCCACCCGCTGGGATTGTGCTGAAGCTGCGATGGGGGAAGGATGCTCGGGGCGTCCTGAGTCCCATAACGCTGGGAGCAGAAGCAAGGTGCAAGCCCTTCCCACTCCGGTATATTTATGTTATTTTAACAATTCTCTGAGTGCTTTGGCCCCTTTTCCCAATAAATTTATCTATCACGTGAACTATAATGTGCTGATTTGGCACTGGTTGCTCAGGGAAGAAGGTGTGATCTTCCCCCCTGGACCTGTCCTCCCCAGCTGGCTGGTACCACTTCTTCGTGAGGCATGGCAGCTCAGTCTGAGAAGTGGTGCAGTCTTGGATCACAAATTAAAGGCTTTGTCAGTACTGAAAGACATAAAAAAAAGAAAAGAAAAGAAGAAAGGTCAAGGAAGGTTAGGCTTTAGCTATAAAAGCATGGGAAGTATTTCCCTTAATCTGTGGTGCAGCGTGTGCTGGTTTTGAGAGTGAAAAGGTGGAACATCATTATGAAACCTCACACGCCAATTTCTTTGCAACAGGATCCCAAGGAAGGATTGACAAAATGATTTCGATGAAGTCCAGCTATAAAAATAAAAAGTTCAGGTCGGATGTTTGCGAGGATGCTCAGCCAGAGCCCAGCGCCATGGAGCAGTGATGACACTCATCGTGCCCCAGGCGCTGGCAAGACACCTGAAGACCGTAGCATAAGATACTGTGCTTCTAAAAATAAGAAAAACAAGGCAGACGATGAGTTTGAAAGTCTCCGATCACATGCTGGCTGTTTCAATGAATTAACTTTTTAAAGTTTTACAAGTGCTCCCCATCATTCTGTGGACAAAGAGGTGGTTGGGGGAATTCTGCAGCAAAGGAAATGAGTAATAATCCTTTCTTCCTCCTCCACATGATGGATTTATAAACTTTTGCCAGAAGTTTGCTGCATTCCACTGTACTTAACCTTCAGACGTGTCTTTCTGCCAGACAAGGAACAGAATATTCCAGCTGCTATGAAAGATAATCATTAAGGTGATCTAACTCCAAAGATCAATAACATCTCTACAGGACCCTTCCAGGATTTCTGTGATATCTTCTGTCTCATTAAAAATCATATTAAAAGATCCTGTTCGGGTAAAGAGGGATTTGATAATTTCTTCAACATTAGGGAGGAAGATTTATTAAACATTTGTTCATCTGAAAAATACTTGCATGAAATAACTGCATAATACTGAGAAGGTTAATGTGGGATTATATATATTTAGGCAATTTCTGAGAATATCACTAATTATAGCAAATAGGGAATGTGTCTTTTATAAGGATTCACACTTCAGAAGACAGAACCACTCTCATTGATGAAAAATATCCATAGTTTGCCATATATATCTGTTGAATCACATACGATTCTTTTTGTTTATAAAATAAATAAAATCTCAGGGCCTTGAGAAGACCCTGAGATTACCTGTCAGACCTGCTGCTCCTCTATTTCTGGGTTGGTTAAGGCATCTTCCAAGCTGCTCATGCTGGCTCACCAACCAGACACTTTAATTTTTACAATTTAATTTTTTTCTATAATGTAGACACATTACTACACGTCTAGGGTCTGTTATCCTTTGCCTTCTCGGTAAGCTGCTGCAGATGGGGGCCTTTGTCTGACCCGAGAGAAGTTTGCTTCACAGGACCGATTTTTGATTAGAAGAAATATTAATGAAAGATAATGATGAGGAAAGATAGATGCACTCAAAAAAAAAATAAATCAAGGAGAGCCAAATCTTGCAGCCAAGAATTGGCTCTGCACTTTGAAAAAACGCCTGTCACAACAATTTCTATTTCTGTTATACTGTGAATAGCTAAATTTGGCTGCTGCTGAAAAATAGCTAAAATACAAATAATGTTATGAAAAAGGAGTCTATGGCTCTGAAATACTCACTGAGCAGATTTGCTTTAGAAATCAATGACATTTTTACCTAATCACTTTTCAAACAAGGCTACATTTTTGATTAAATCTTGTGCACAGACACGAGACTCTAGCTGCTTTTCAAGCTAATCAAGTGTTACACTTAAGACACAGGAAAATATTGTATTTCATTTCTACATCTTCGTTCGTGACATAGCTGTAAAATTTCTGCTTTTTCAGCCTTACAACTCTCACAGCCTTTGGATCTTTTTGCACCTGTGAAGGTGTTTACTCAGCTATGAACACAATTATGACATGCAATAACTGTTGCCTTTCAGACAAGCATCTGGAAAACCAGGAGCAGTGTTGATTCAGACAGTGGCAGAATTTGCAAAGACTGTTAATAAGAACTCTTCTTTCTTTCCCTGTGCAAGAAATAACAGCAACAACAACAACAAAAAAAGCGCAAGCTGCTCAACAACAGAGGTTTTTTTTTACTAATTGAAATAGTCCCAACAAATTATATGAAAATATTCTCTATTTTCATTTATTAACACTGTTTCCTTCCAAAAAATATACAAAATGACTGATATTCATGTGTAAGCTTCACATAAATAACACAATTGCACAACTGTACCTATGCCAGGTTTATGTGTTCATCTTTCCGTTACGTTAGAGACAAAATTCTGCAAGAAATAGAGTTTGCATGAAGATCAGAACCCTTCTGATGGATTTTGGGTTCCTTAGGTTCACGTTAGTAATTTAAGTGTCCATAGTGTTTGGGAGCACATGCCTGGCCATCATCCACTGAGAAGGTCTTTTTTTCCACTGCGTGTTGTCCCACCATGAGAAGACCTTGTCCTGGAGAGCAGTAGGGACAGGGCAGGTTGTCCCACCATGAGGAGACCTTGTCCTGGAGAGCAGCAGGGACAGGGCAGGTTGTCCCACCATGAGGAGACCTTGTCCTGGAGAGCAGCAGGGACAGGGCAGGTTGTCCCACCACGAGGAGACCTTGTCCTGGAGAGCAGCAGGGATGGGGCTCCAGTCTGGGCACTCTGGGAAGCCCCTGGGAAGCTCCTTGGGAAGAAGTGCCCCTCCAGACCTGCTCCATGAATCAAATAGTGGCTTCAGAAGGGTCTCAGCAGTCTTCTGAACACGTCACTCTGCATCACTACCATGTCTTCTGGTTGGGAAAAAAGCAGACATTGCCGGCATGACACAGATGTCAGTCTGAAAGACAATTGGGCCAGGATCTACGACAACACTGTAAATATCTATAGTCATTTGCAGGGTTTTTTTGTGTTTGTTTAGTGTTTTTATATTTGGAGATTGGCTAAAAGGAGAAGGAGAGGTGGGAATAAATCCTCCAAACCAGGAAGTGGGCTGCTCTGAGGAGGGGCTGCAGATGCCCTTCAAGCCATCCCTGTTCCCAACATCGTACAGGCAGCAATCTAAGGAAATACCTTGGCTGTCCACTTACCGAGCTGCAGAAATGTGTCTCCAACTGATGCCCCTGCTGTGGAGCTGATCTGAACACAGGAGCTGCTCTCAAGGACTGGTAAGTGGCACAAACATAAGGAACCAGCAGATTTTTCCATGTCCTAAATGTTCAAGGCTGGGCTCAATAGCTGCGACAGCAACACACATGGTGATAAGCCCTTGCACATGTGAGGTCATAACTGAAGTCCCTCAAATTACTTAGAAAAGAAGAGAAAAACAGGAAATTTCAAAAGAATTAAAAAAGAGAAGAAGAATAGGCATTGGCTTGTAAAGCAACCGTGAAGAGGATTTAAAAATACAGAGAGGAGTCGTGCCCAGCTGTGTGGGATAAAACTGTAAGTTCAGCAGAACAGAGCAAAGCTGATATGGAATAGTTTTAAATGTCTTTTCCCTCATAACTAGATTATTCAGTACAATGTCATTTGCTGCCACTGACATTTTCTTTAAAGTCATAAAGGCCTACATAGTAATAAAAGGGCTCAGAATAAAATTAGGAATATCATGTATAAATTATCTTTAACCTTAGCTTCATTTGGACTGTGACTTTTTAGACCTGATCAATTTTCATGAAACTATCCACATAAAACTGTGAAAAAATATTTGATCCTTGGCTCTCATAAAGCTCCAGTAACAAGCCTGGTACTTTCTTGGTACTTAATAGTGCTGTTGGTGCCTGTCTCTGTGGGCAATTCTATAAAACCGAGGATAATATCTGAGATTTAATGCAATTTCTCAGAGCATTGTTATGGAAAACATCTACCCAGATACACACACTTTATGTTCGTAGTACATAGCACACATTTAGCAACGTCAGGAGTGTTTTTCTCCTCCTCATTTCTGAAAAACAAGCTCTAGTGAGATTTTAAAGGTTAAATTTTCAGTACAGCCCCTCTAACAATATTGAACTTGTGGTAGCAAAAAGGCAGCATCCTTGTGTGCTCCGTAAAGGGGAATGGCTATTGAATCATGCAGTGTGTCTGATATTTTAACTAAAGAAGTTTTATACTGACATTGTATAGCTCTCTGTAGCCTTTGAAAGCATTTAATTAATGATATTGTGAACTCCAGAGGTGCCTCAAGAAAAGGTAGAAGCAGGTTTGAGCTACAGGGTGATATTTGTCCTCTGCCTGACAGGGAATTAGTTGCCAAAATATCCTGTCAGACAAAATCAGTGCTTGGTGGTAGTGGATGAGAAGGTTAATCATGGCCCAAGGAAACAATAAAATACATGTTTTTGTTCAACTTCGAATTTAAATTAGAAGCAGAGTGAAAAGTAACATGTGGCCCCTCAATGCCCTTCCGTTTGCCAGGTAAGGGACTGAAGGTAGGGCTTTCCCAGCAGAATTACCATCAGGTTGGGATTTCTTTGACCTCTGATAAGCTATTAGTCTGTTTAACGAAGTAGTGCCAGCTGTAGGTTGGTCTGAGTATGATTGGCTGCTCATGTGTGCCCAGGTGAGAACTCGTTCTGGGGAAGATGTAAGCAGAGACCCCTTTGCCTGGTTGGGGTGCAGAAGAGAGGTGTTGGGCTGGTGTCTATCCCAAAATTACTAAGTCTCACTGGATCCACCTGTGCTTCACCCTGGATGGACACAGATTTGTTCTGAACAGATGCAGGTTGACTCCTCAGGAAAGTAAAGTTGCTTTCAACTTCGTATCTGAAGGTGTAAGTAGGTAAAAAAGCTCTTTCTGAGGGAGATTTTGCATAAATAAATGTCCTCCTGATCCCTGGTGCTTTCTGCTTGTCACCCTAATAGCGCTTGCTGTGTTTTGTTCTGTTCTAAAATTAGAATTAATCAGGAGCTGGATTGTAAGTCTTCCAGGTTAACCTTTTCTCATGTGTCATATTTTCTGTACTAGTAAAAAAATGCTACGAGCCCTGTATTTGAGAGCCCAACAGCAGGATAAAAGCCAAACTCTAAGTGCTGTTGTTTATTTCCAGGAAAACAGATTTCTAACAGGGAGGAGGCACATAGAGGAAATTAATTTCATATATTTCTCCATAACAAATGGTAATCACGTATGAGTTTGAGTCTCTTTGAAGTCTGTCACGCTTTACCACGTGTTCCCGTCCGGAGCACAGCACGGCATCGTGACTGGAGGAGTGACTTTGCTTGAAGTTCTTGCCCTCTCTGGTGACATGTCCTGGATGTAGAAAAATGGGCCTAAGTGGTAATAGAAGACTTTTCTTAAAAGTGAAGGTCAGAGGCATTTAACTGAGCTGATGTCACTGGGAGGAAGGACGAGGGGAGGCTTCTTCTTTCCATGTGTTGCGCCGTGTCTTCACCTGCACTGAATGAGGTTAGTTCTGCTTATTGCAATTGCATCATGATATTAATTGGTTTTACACGTGCGCTTGCTGGTGTGAAGGCAGGCTCCCACCTGTGTCTGAAGTGCTCTGTTCCTCTTCAGTCGCTAGCTAGCCCGACATTTCTATAACGGTCAGAAAATGAGGCTTTCTGCTCACTGCTAATCAGTGATGGATCTGCCTCCTTGCGAGCTGAAGCAAATTCATCCCCTCATCAGATTAAGCGCAGGTGAAAGGCATAGTTTTCCCTTATAGTTTGAAGCCCCCTAAATCACTGATAGCTTTGCATGGCAGTCCTTGAATGTAAATACATGAGTGCGCTGAGGTGGAGTGTGTGAACATATGTTTACATTGCTGATAGCTTTGAACTGTAAGTTCTGCTGCATATTAATGGCATATTTATGCATGGTAATTTAGCAAGCAAGAGTCATTTATCTAATAAAATGTTAATTAGTAGTTACTAGGTATATTTATTTACAAATTGCCATGGAACTTACAATGGAAATTTCATCCTCTGGCCTTTCTTCGAGGTAAAGTTCTCCCCCCGTCTTCTTAATGTGATCTTTTCCATAAAAGGGACTTTGAAAATTATGTTGTATCTGCTTTGTTGTACACAGCTTCATGCTATTCTGTACAACTTTAAGTTGTGTTCTGGCTGCTCTGCATCTCAAAATGAGATGTGAGAACCTCTAAAAAGATAAAAGTCCTCCCATAGGATCTGGTCATTGCAAACAGGTTCAAGAATCTTACATGAAACATTTAAGAGGGGGTTTATGGTCCCTAATTGCCTTTTTTTTTCTCTTTTTTTTTTTAAATTCTACGCAATGGCCCTGGATAATGCGAATTAGACACCTAACTTCCTAAAAGGCTTTACAGGATCTACTGCAGTTTTATGGCACGAGGAGGTCAGAATTAATGGTTTAGACCCCCCAGGGATTCACTCCACGTGTTTACTGGAAATCCTGCTTGGGGAGGGGGGTTTCTGGGAGAGAGATTTGGAGACAGGCAGGAGGTGTGAAACAGGAGGTGTGTGGGAACAGTAGATCTGCAACTTTATATACCTCGAGCCATTTTTTCCCTACTGTAGTGCTACTCGGGCTCCGAGGTGCTGCAGGGTTGGGGATTTAGAATTGCATTTCCCAGTTTCCATGGACCTCTCAACTTTATGGCACAGATTTCCCGTGTATGCTCTATTGTCGTGCCAAGTGGAGGATCACAGGGACCCTAGCTCAAACGTAGCAACTTTTTTTTTTAGTTTTTCCAGCTGAAAATTGGCCACTGGCCAAAGGAAATCCTCTGATTTGGGGGGAATACATCAAGAAGAATCGCAAGCGTCTCTAAACATTGCAATGCAGATGCCCCTTTTTAAGGAAACCCAGCATCAGAGTAGCAGAATTATTACTGCAGGATGAAATCTTTCATGTTTTATAGTATTAGTCCAACAGAATTATAACATCACCCTCTCCAGAAGACTTTAAATTCCCCTTTTTATAACATGTTGATGCAATTTTAATTTTCTATAGGACATCAGATGGCAGTTGCTGACCTTTATGCTTAAGCCACTCTTTGCATGTTGCAGTCATATTTATGGAGATTCAACTTGCAAAATGTCTAGCGCTTAAAGAAACTTGCTGGCTGTGTAGTAAGATGTTCCAGCCCAGTGAAATATTGCCTTGGCAAGCCTAACACTTTTTGTGGTGACCCTTCTCATTGCTGGCGTTGTGTTGCTCAAAGCAGAACTGCAGGAGTAGATGAAGCTGTTTCCAGCAATCTGATGTTTGGTCAGTTGTGATTTTTTTTATATTTTTCCACCCTTTTTTTTTTTTGATGCTTCAGTGCTCACGCCACCTTTAACAACTGTACTGTGCCTCTTAACGTGCACCCAGGGTCTTGTGAAAAAGGTGCTTATCCGTGGTAGTCTGGATGTAGTTTAGCATGGTAGCACAAGCCAAGAGCGGTCCCAATTTGGGTGAGGGTTTGATTCCTGGCACAATCCCAAGTGGGAACCTGGCATTTCTCTTTGTGCTTTTTGAAAATCAGAATGCTTACACAGTGGGTTTGGTGCAGGGCACCATTTGGGATGTGCACAGAGGTTTGCAAATACTTCTGAGAAGCAAAGAGCACAGGAAAACAGGAAAAAAGAAGGTTTCTAGAGGCGTTGAAAATTATACACGAATACATGAGCCTGGCCAGCAAAGCTTATGATGTTCAAAAGGGCTAAGCCTGTTGAATTTCATAAGTTGACTCTGTTCAGAGTAAATATTTTATATATGCACATACATATATGGCATATAAAACTTTTGAGTTGCAAAAGAGATGTGCCTTAACAAAAATGGTTATTTTTATTTGGTCTTGTTCCTTGGATATTAAGTGAAGAACTATGCTCTAAGAAAATGAATAGTTTGCATGGAAAATCTCCCAGCACATCCCGTATTCTGGCTGTCTTCTCCCTGTCTGTTGTATACCAGCGGTACTGTGATCTTGGTACCCTGAAAAAAAAAAAAAGGCAAAAAAACAAACGATACGGGAGCCTAAGCCTCCACATTTTCTTTTAGCACAGACAAGGCTTCAGAAATTAGAGTGTCCTCACTGGGCTTCAGATACAGTAGAGGGTAAAAGATTTCAAAGGCAGTTTTAATGAAAGAGAAATACTGAAAGAAAGAACACAGAGAGCATTGACACTATAGTTCTGCTAAATTTTACATTTAAACTAAGAGGCTAATCATAATTTATTCTGTCAAAGAAATGACCTATAAGTAAAGAAGACAAAATATGGCTTGATGATTAAAGACTTTAAGCAATATTCTCTATAGTTAAGTCAGTACTGCATGTTACTCTATATGTAATCTAAAGCAGTGTTTGAAATTTCTCCTAATTATATTTGGAACCCGGACCATAATGTCCTCAGGGAGATGTTTAGTGTGTTGCAGTGATGTGGTGGCTTCCCTGCACTACCAGTTGTGATGGCACCTC
Organism: Apaloderma vittatum; assembly: GCF_000703405.1. Lineage (NCBI taxonomy): Eukaryota > Metazoa > Chordata > Aves > Trogoniformes > Trogonidae > Apaloderma > Apaloderma vittatum. The sequence goes on along the minus strand of NW_009720002.1, from coordinate 150,369 downwards.
TGAATTAAAGTGCTTTTTAAAATGCCTTCATCTCGAGGAATTGGGGAGTTCTGGGTGAGGCTGGACTTCTGACCAGTGTCTGGGGAAGGTCCAGAGCAATCCCATGCTGGAGAGGAGGCTCCAGGAGGCTGCTCCCAGCAGGGGATTACTTTCTATTGTAAGAAAAAAAAAAAAAAAAAGAAAAGAAAAAGTCATTGCTCGAAAGAATCTGAGGCAGATTTGTTTATTTTCTTATTTACAATCTTGCCGCTTATTAGATAAATTATTTTGGTGACCCCAGGGCAGTAGGAAAGTGCAGTTCTTAGAGCAACATGGTTTGCAGTCAGGGTAGATGGACCAGCATGGATGGTGCCCTATGAGTCTGGGGCTGTTAATGCTCAACAACAGCGTCCGCAAAGCAGGAGACTCAATTATCACGGAACGATAGAATTATTTAAATTGGAAAATACCTTTAAGATCATTGAGTCCAACCATTAACCCAGCACTGCCAAGTCTACCACTAACCCGTGTCCCTGAGCACCACAGCTATGTGGCTTTTAAATACCTCCAGGGACTCCACTGCTTCCCTGGGCAGTCTATTCCAGGGAGTATCTGTACTTAAAAAAAAATAATTTGGAGTATTCGTAGCTTAATCAAGAGACACGATGTTCAGGTACTTACAAAGGCTTTCCAGAAGTTGGAGGATATCCTGATTAAGGCAAGATGAAACGGGAAAAATTACCTCTTTGATCTTCATAGCCGTTCCCTCTTCTGCAGCGCCACATAAATTTGCCAGTTATATCCCTGATACCAAGAAACATGAAACTAGATTTTGTTTACGGTGAAGAAATCTGGTTCAAATGAGAAAGCGATGTCAAAGGAGAAAATAAAGCTAAATCCTAACTTGGTGCTTGTTTGGAAAGTTGAAGTCTATTCTGGTTGAAAGGAAATAAACTTGTATTATTGCATTAAATAATTAAAATCACTCAGAGGTGTTTCCCGATAACAGATTCATCCAAATTCAGTATGTAATATCAAATTATTTTTTCCCTCTAGTAATTGAAAGGGAAATGTAGATAGTTTGGCTTTTTCCCTAATTAAAACAATTAAGAAGAGAATCATTTTGGTCCATTGATGTTCTTTCAGGACGGTCTAATAACTTCTTTATTTAGTTTTTTTTATTCTCTTTGTACGGAGGATGAGAATAAAAATAAATGTACTATGAGTATAGAACCATTCTGAAGACAAAAATAAAGAACATAAAAAGCATCAAAAATAATGAAAAATGGTTTTTTTGAGCAAATTCATTTAACTTCAATTTCTTGTAGGGTATTTTGCCCTTATGAGAAATGTGAACTGACCTACAGGTACCACAGATTTTTGCTGCATTTCCCACTGAAGTCACTGGACTGTTCTCAATGGTTTCCATAGAGCAGGAGGAGAAGGAGGAGGATTTGAAGGCTCAGCAGCCTGGATGCATCTGAAAAGCTTTTTAATGAGAAAGGATGGGACACTTGGATACCTTGAGCTGGAGCAATCTCCTGCACGGGGTTTGAAACATCCTTCATGTATTTATTTCACGTTCTCCCACACCTTTGTCTGTCCATCCTGTGCCAGCTGGCTCCGCCATCACCTCTTGCCACTCAGGCACACAAGACCTCAGACATCCTCTAGGGGAGGCAAAGTAAAACTGGTGAAAACTGGCATTTCAGAGGTAGAAATCCATTTGGGATTGGGACTTCTCAAGAAAGTCTTGATGACATACAACATCTGATAACAGTAGCGGTTCTTCAAGCAAATTCCTCTTCAGTCCAAAACGTCAAAAAGCGAAACCAGTTGTTAAAAGCTAAGATAATTTTCTTTTTTCCCTTTCAGCCTCTACTCACTGCACTGGGGCACACACTTGTCCTCCATATCGAGATGTTGAACCCTGGTGCATTTGCCTCTTGCTCTGGGAGTGCCTCAGTTTCTATCAGGCTCTAAAACCTTCAAGCGAAAATGTTTATTGAGATGGTCTCCTGCACCAAGTCCTGGAGATGTACCCAGGAGAACCAGGTTTCGTTTGAGAAGAACAAGTTAACTTTTGCCTGAATTTACTTTTGAGTCTATTTTCTTAGATTTTTGGCTTCTATTTATTTATTTATTTTTGTCTTAAATAACTATTTACTTCTTCAAAACTCAAAACCACAAACCTTCACTGCTCTCCCCACTCCTGTTTCCTATCTCACATTTGAAATATGTAAATAGCAGGTGTTCCAAAGAGAATATAATTGTTTTACTATATGCCCATGGATTCCCTCTGTTTATTGGTATCAAATTTTCAGCAGGTCCATTCCAGCAATTCTAATACAAAAAATCAACACTTAAGGCTCATTACTCAAATGAAATAATTATTTTATTTTTTTCCATACATAATACATAAACTGTTGCATAAATTTACATATCAAGAAGAATCTTGATTGCAAAAAAAGATACCCATCCCCTTGTATCATAAGATTGTTGTTGCTACAAAACCATGGGAGGTGCGTATGCAGAAGTTATGGTTGCCGAGCAACTATAACGGCAGAATTTAATGCCTAAGTATTGCAGATTTATAAAAAAAAAAAACCTACAAAAGAGCACTGGCAACATCAACAATCACCATGTTATTGCTCTTCCCCTGTAAGAGAATTATATCCTTAATGAAAATTATTCAATATAAGGTCTGTGATATTGTATTAATTTTCTAAAATGTATTTGACTTGAATTTACTCTCAGTTTCTCAGTACTCCCTAGGATCATTATAATATCATAACTGGAAGCCAACTATTTGAGCATTACAAAAAGATTTTTGCAAAGAGAATGGAAAGCATTAAGGATTGCAAGTTATCTCCCATTTATATTGTTTCCAGATTTTTAAAAAGAAGGAAATCCAGCCTATGATGCAGGAGGCAACTTGCCAGCAGTGGAAAATGGAGCGTTTCTTGCTGGGCACCATGGTGCTCTTGGATACTTAGGTCTTGCAGTCTTCTCCTTTTTGTTGAGGACACTATTTTGGGTATGGGACTCTGTGCTCCTGGTGCATGGAGGGAGAGGAGATCCGGGTCAGAGTCGGGGTTTTACGACTGATATTCGCCTGTCCAGCTGGACCAAGCTGGGACCGCTCATGTAGGGTTTTTATAAGATTAATCATTTTAAAACTGAACGAGATGAAATCAAATTATGTATTTAATCCGTACAGCAGGGGAAAAGTAAACTTAAAAAAATTAAGGCTTCAGCCTCATGTATATAGAGTTCTTCCATGGGAATTATTCCAGGAGGTTTGATTGAATCTATAAACCTTGAGCAAAATCCCCGTTTTCCTGAGAAGCAGAGCGTGCTCTGCGGTTCGCAGCCCGGCAGTGATCCCGTGGTGGGACTGGGTGGTCCCGGGTGGGAGGATCTGCTCCTGGGTGATGGGGACTGACAGCTGGGTGAGCAATGGGTGCTATAGGGGCACCCCAAGGGATTTGGGGCACCTTGACTTGCCTCAGATGACAGCTGGAGGAAGCCTTGGGGGGGAAACACGAAGCAGGAGTGTTCAAGGCAGCAAGTGCTCACCAAGTGGATTGTACTGTATATTTTTCTGAGCTAAAACATTGTATATCTGAAGATATTTAAACAGTGCTGTTCATGGTTACTTGAGTGTGAGGAACCCATAAAAGATTTTAGAAAGGTTGGGCTTTCTGTTGCTTCTGACCTAATGTTCGTGTACATTGCATATGCCTATAAACACTCACCAATGTTTCAGCTAGTTCTTAATAAAGGTGGTAATTAGTCTTGGCTAAACATTAGCCTAACAAAACTCTTCAGACATGAAATTTCATCTCACACTGGCACCACTCAACATTCAGTGATCGCACATGATGCACTTAGATTGTCAACAGGATCATTCTGTTTTCACACTGCTCATTTAGGCAACAGTGTATATCCCGCCACATGCAATGGGAGAGGAGAACCTTCCCAGCTTGAATGAAGCTGATGCCACATTTTCCTAACAATCCGGGACCTGTTTGGCACACTTCACCTGTCGCTGTGAAAGACTGGACAGACTCCTCCGCGTTTTCTTAACTTACAGATTTTATCTAAAGGGATCTAACTTGATTTTGCATGCATCTCAGACCCTAGCAACCTCAAAGTTTGGCAGGTTCTTGTTTCACCTCGAGTGCTAGCTCATATTTCCGCAGCGTGCCAAGTCTGTCAGCGAAATGAAAATACAAGAAGCTTTAAAACATATGGAACTGGAACAGAGTATTTTAACCCTGGATTTCTGTATTGAATATTACACCTTGGGAAAGAAATGCACTGCAGGTCCTCTCCAGCACAGTTAGTCCTTGTGTGAGTTTCCAGTATCTACTCTTGTCTTTGGGGAAAAAAAATTATTTTCTGCTCCTGCTTGTGGCCATGAGAACCTCTTGGTTTTCCCCCATGATGGTGTGCTGCTGCCCAGGGTTTCTTTCAGAGGACCTTTCTAGGGAGAGATGGTTGTCTTGGCTCTTGGCCGTGAATCCAACCCAGCTCTGAGGAGTGATGCCCAGGGCTGGAATTTCAGCTCCTGGGCATGCAGTGAGATACTTGAGAAAAACTAGATTAAAAAAAAAAAAAAAGAAAAAAAAAGAAGGAAATTAGAGAAGGTAGCAGCAGCATTAGGAGAGTGTTAAGAAAAAAAGACCTGAGATGATTTCACATTTCCTAATGGGGGAAGTGATCGTAAAATGTCTGGATCGCATTGATCACATCATGGCAAACCCAAAATCCCAGCCGGCTGGATGCCTCTTCTCACATTTGTAGATATTTTTCTGGGAGTTCTTTAAATCTCATTTTGGTTCTAGAATATTAGATATTCGTGTGTAGAGGGCTTTTTTTGCCTTTTTTTTTTTTTTAATTGTTGAACTATCTGGCTTTTCTGTTAGGGCCAATATAAGGGTTAATTAGGTAATTTTTATTTGGGTTGCAAATCCCCAGTGCCTAATCCTAATTATTCAGAATTAACACCTACTATAAAAAGTCTATTCCATAACTTTTTTTTTGCCTGGCTAGATCACAAACACCGTTTTGCAAGAAAAATATGTTTCTAATAATACACTATCGTTTTCATATTTTAGTATAATAATTAAGTTACTCCTAATTCACTCCTAAAATCCAATTTTCATAAGTGAAGCATCGCCTAAATATTTGATTGCAGAGAGCAGATATTTCGAGGCAGGTGTTTGAGGAGCTGGTAGGTGTCCCAGACATTTTGGCAGCTGTGCTGGGAGGTTTTGGAGGTGCAGCATTAGGCATCAGTGGGGTTTGTGGGAGTAGGTGAAGCTCCTCTGCAGGTAACTGCACGTCACCACACATGACTCCTCATACCTTTCTCAACCAGGGCTCCCCTTTGCATCACAATTAGAGAAGGCTGAGGTCCCTTTTTTGCATGGTGAAATGTTTTTTTTCCGGGACCTTGCGAAACGCAAACTAATCATTCGCACGACGCGTTTGTGGTTTGTACGACAGCTTGTAGATAACACGCTGCAGTTTTCCTTCCTTTTAGGCTTCTGGTTGGCAGGTACGCTTGTCTTCGCTTCCAGTGGCCTTCTTCAGTGCCTGCATTTCTCATCTCTTGACCTGAGTTGGAGCCAGGTGCTACAGCAAGAACGCTCAGGGTTTAGCCTCCCACTCCGGCAGCGAGGGATGTTGCATAGGTCAGGCTCCTGCAGAGCTGTGGTTTAAACCAGGGTGATCTGTGGGAAAACAAAGTGAATAAAACATATGAAACAGTGTTTAAGACAGGTTGCCAATATTGTGTGAAAAAGCCACTTCACGGCTCAGGAAGAAGGTTTCTGACGGCAGGAGATGTTCTGGGCTGGCTGGTAAAAGATGTTTTCTCCCTGCAGCGTGTTGCACAGAAAGCAGCTACTTGCCAAGTAAAATTTGGGGCCAAATCCTTTGTTACAACTCCCTGTAGATTTAAGCAGGGATATGGGACCCTATGGGACTCTAAATAACCACACCGTGCACTAAAAAATGCAAGACATGCAAACCAGTGTAGGTTCCACGTTATGGGTCCCACCAGGTGATGGAAGTTCCTTCAAACTACCCCGGGGCAGAGCAGCAGCTGCCGACTCTGTTGCTCAGTTGCATTGAGATGTTTGGCAGCTTCTGATGTCAGGCTATGAATCCTGATTTGGAGGAATTCTTCCGAGTTTGGAAGCAGTGAGAAGTCAGTAAAAATTCTTTGAGGTTGGAATTATTCTGAATATGCTGTAAGACATATTGGAGATTTGGCTACCTTTTTTTTTTCATTTCTTTTTCTTCTTTTCATCATATTAAGGGAAAAGTTTTTTAAAGAGTTGTTTATTGATAAGTCATGAAATCCCACTTCAGTTAAGCCCATTTAAAAAATAAACAAATATAGATTTTTACATTCTATGGAGAATATAACTCAGGTTCTCTCTATACTGAGTTTTGGGGAGGTGGGAGAGCTAGTGGATTTATTTTCCCCAGGACTTACATTAATAAATATTATTTTTATTTTTTAAAAAATGTATCTCCTTTTCCTTGTCTGTGAAATGAATTTAAATGAGCATATTAAATAAGCAAATTTGCCAGGAAGGATTTGGATTACTTTCCAACATCTACAATACATTTTTCCTTCTGTCCATCCTTTGACTCCCCATTTCATTCTCATGGCGCTGCCCGGGTGCAGGCTGGGCTGGGACTGTGCCTTGGGGAGGAACATGGGGCACCTCTTGGTGTTGCAAATTCAAGGAACCTGTTTCTTCTCCTTTTATTTCCAATGCCAAATCTACCAACTTTAAAAAGTCACAGAAGACCAGCCATATCCCCTCGTGGTTTCTCAGCAGGAGCCTTTTGGCCACCCCAGCCCTTCATGCCGGGAGAGAATCCCAGCGCTTTTTTTCTTTTTTTCCTTTTCTTTTTTCTCTTTTTCCTTTTCTTTCCTGTTTTGCTTTTATTTTTTCTTTTTCTTAGTTCTTTTTTGCTTCTTTCTTTTTTTTCCTTTTTTCTTTCTTTTTTTTCTTTTTTTTTTTTTTTTGTAAGCTCCAGCAGCCGCAGACTACTGAAATTTGGCAGGGAGAAAGCTTTCAGGATAGAAAAGTCCCTCTTCTGGATCCCGCAAAATATCTTTCAAGTTTAACTGAGCCATAAACTGTTGTTTTGTGGGTTTTATTTCAAAAAAACCCGTTTGTCTCCCAGGTCACAGGTGGGTTTTGCTCAAATGCCAAAGAGGCTGACCTTGACGCTGGGGCAGGATATTTATAACTCATGGGGACCAACATCATCCCAACACTTACACCTTGCCCCAGCATCCCCTAACACCTCCAGGTGCCCCTACAGGATTTAAAAACTCCGTCTCTTGCCAGGAAAAGAAGGTGAGCAAATGTGAGAGACAGAGGAAAACAAAGAGGAGGACATGGACTCAAGAAAGTCTGTTTGCTTAGATAACTGTGCATAGGATGATTTGTTTTATATATTTCCTTAGAAACTAAACAAAACAGGAAATGACATAAAAATTATGTTTAAAGGAAGTTATTTAGTTTGTATGGCAAGATCTGTATGTTAAGGAATGCCAGATTTATAGCTACATATGTCTGCAACCTTATTTCTGCTCCCATGAGCACATGCATTACGATACAGTCTTTAACTACATAATCACGTAATATTTTCCCATTGCCTCTCTTTTAATATTAGAAGTTGGATACATAAGCGGGAAGAATCAGGATTGCATGGGCAATTGTAAAAATGGCATTTCTTAACTTTCAAGTACTTGGCTTTGCAACTTAAATAACTTTCTCCAAATGTAATTTTTTCATATGTAATTATATATATCCAGTGCTGAATGCTAGAAAGCAGTGGGGATTACTGGCAAGCTTTTGGAAACTCCTTAATTTCCTTCTAGCAATGAACAGGAGACGTCGCATTCTTTTCTTTAGATTTCCCAATGAATTCGTCTATTTTTTTAAATAGCTACAGCTCTCAACAAACGCCTGAAAAAACTGGGTCAGGAAATACTGTAAATAATTATTAGTGCATATTTTTTTATCATTAAATGCATAGACAGGGTAGGGCATTGTTGGAGCAGTGAGTAAATTTAATGTTGAAGGAATCGAGCTTTAATGAACATAGGCTGACATGGCCTCACAATCTTGCTTCATCTCCCCTATTAACTTCCCCTGCACCCAGGAAACCTTTGGCTCACTGCCTAAATAATAGAAGAATAATTAGAGTAGTAATTGAAGAATGCCAAGTCAAACTTCTAAGGAACTTATCTTTAACAACCACTCTGCACAACGTTCACTACACTGCCTGGCATGGTTCTCCTTGAAGAATCATTTTGCACGTTTTGCACGAAAAATTAGTGGGTCGGGTAGCTATCAAAATAAACTTGATTGTTCTGCCTTGAAAAATAGAAACATATCTATCGCTTTCATAAATCTTTGGAGAAAGTGTGCAAATGACCATCACATATAATCGAGTGTTCTTCCCGTAATTGTTCGATATTGTGTGAGGTCAAATCAAGTTTATGTTGTTTAGTTTTATTTTCAGAAATATTTGACGAAACCTCCAAAGTCCAGTGCTCATCTTACAGGTGAAAACCAGTGATAGCTACTGATTCCTTATTCTGACAAGTCAATCACGGGACAAAAGTGTGAGGGGAAGAGTGATTTTGAGGCCAGCACATCCTCCACACTGCTCAGGTGCTAAAGTAAGGAGCCTTCCTATTTAAGGAGATACAGCTGGCATTGCCTACTCACAAAGTGAGAAGGTCTGTCTAAGGTATTGGGGTTTTTTTTTCATAATATCACTTCATCTTTCAATAATATTAAGATGTGGAACCATATTCCAAGTGTTTAGTGTCATGGGAAATGAAGCAGAATATATTTTGTTGGTAATTTCTACAGCAGCAGCGTAAGGGGGGGGAGGAAATAGCTTTCAGCCAATTACCAGCTTCAGGTAGCTCTTCTATATTTAAATTTCTTCCCAGTTACCTCAGCATAATTAATAAATGATACTGCTTCATATTTCTGAGGAAATCCAGACAGCTGTACCACATATCACTCCTTGCTTTAATACGCTGTAAAAGTTCTGCCTCCACACCAGCTACTCTGTTGTTTTAATTAAGGATCTGCATCAGGAAATGCCACGCTTCAAACCTGAGTTTACTGCGTGCTTGACAGACTCCCACAGCTTCCTTCTTCGGAGCTCATTTCCATCGAAAACACCTCGTGAAACCAGTAGCTTGTTCTCCAGCGAAGACTGGCTTGATATGTAATGAGGGTGCTGATTTTAAACACATTATTGAGGTCAGATTCCATGCTATAATACAGGATACATACTTTTTTCAATTATATTGCTGCATAACGTGCTAACATGGTCCAGGACTGACATGGTGAGCCAAGGTGGAAGACCCATTTATATCCTGGGTTTGGTGCATGGGGTCATGCAAGAGCTCTAGTAAATACCGATATCAATCAAAAATGAGCTTATTGTCATCTCTGAAATCACGTCCAACCTTGCAGATTCCTACTGAATACAGTGATTAATGATAATTTGTGTAGAATAAAAACACATACATGTTTACATGCCATTATCTTATACACTTATAATTAGATTTTTCCTACTCTATGCCTTGCAGAAGTTTTCAGACTATTTGCGAAGGGTGTCAGCATAGGAAGGTGAGATACCAAAACTCTCCCATGAACCCTGACCAGATTTGAGCTGCTTGGTCCACGCACGCTGCCAGGAGCCTTCCCAGCTTGCTCCAGCCCCAGGGAAGCAGCAGGTTTTTGGTGAGGCCACTCCACATCCCTCCTTCCCCATGGTTACCAGAGGATCTGTCCCAGCATCGTTGCAACCTCTTTGGCCAACTTCTGGCAGGGGGCTTGGTGTTCCTCAGCCTCGGTGTCACTGTGAAAACGGTATTTGCTAGAGGCAAGAGCATTTTGTATCACAGTCGAGCGTGATATCATCTTTGTTCAGACGCTGGAAGAGCTCAGAGCCCAGCGTGCTTTCCTCGGGGGTGCGGAGGAGCGTGGGATGCTCCCAGCGCACCCCATGTCTTGGTACCACCTGCCTGCACGAGCAGAAGGAAAGGTGACTAACGTCACGCTTAAAAAGAAATTCCCCTTCTATTATTAATGAGAGAGTCCCGATGGAGAAAAATATTGTCTTGATCTCTCTTTTAGACACATCTAAGGCTCCGAATTTCTGATTGTCTGTTTTTCCCTTTCTGAGAGCAGCCGATTTTTCTGTTGCTTTCCTGTCCACT